>NC_089794.1:54687933-54705433 GCF_040412425.1 Macrobrachium rosenbergii | reverse complement strand
TTATTTAATCGTATCAATTCCTCATCAGTATTTTCGAGTCCATATACTCGCAATGCCTGTAAAACAGTGATATTTTCTGAACCTTATCACTGTGGCCAGAATAGAAAATGTACATATCTCGAGTTTCCTGTATACCTCGAATCTAAATCCCTTACTTCTTCCATGTATAGGCTACTGTAGGGCTATCAAACAATGGTAGACTACAACATGTTTATGTCCCATGATGAATTTTACCAGTGGTACCAATTCATTCACCCTTTCAAAGGAAAGTGTTTACATCTTCGTAATATCTAACGAATAAGACCTAAAATTCAATGAGAGGACGAAAGGTCTTTAATAATTTTAGGAAATCTCAGTAAATGCACAAGAAAAGTAACGAAATATGAATAATAGAATATTCACTCAATGTCCGAAAGTGAATAAAGAATTTCGACCAAAATAAGTTGCCTTATCTAACTGTAAAACAATAATGTGTGTAAAATTCCAAGCAAAGGAAGCAAGCATAAAGAAAAAAACCACTGTATAATGTTTCAGTTCCTTCTTATTTTCTTATTTGCCTGCAGTCAGAGACCATGCAAAATGACTGGCCGAATAGGAAAGGTCACTTGCAATTTTTGGAGATGTTCGGAAATAATGAGACACATACGTCAAGGGGTACACACAGGCATCAAAACTTCCTTTGGGAACTAATGAGGTGAAATCTTTATTATATCTTACGTCTCGGAGATCAAAACATTGTTAAAAAATAACAGGGTATATTTATGACCTTTCTCTTGAAAGTCCACAAGAACTGAAAGAATTTGTGTGCATAAAGGAATTAAAATCTTTAGCCAGGAGCGACTTCACGAGTGTCTACTCCGTAAGAATGAAGAAGGCTTAAAAACTACGAATGTCAAAACCTACACAAAAATAAATCCTCTACGTAGCGCCCATCAGAACGCAGGATGAGGTTTTCATACACTTCGACATGTGGACCGACAGGTGACATCCTGGGAGGATGTCTCCTCAAAATGCGAAATGCAGGAGAGCTCAAGGACTCCCGGAGGACCCGCTCCTTTTCGAACGCTCCTCCAGATGGTTTTACGGTCATGGACAGGAATCCCTTCAGGAAATCTCGCGGACAGACACTAGGTAAAAAAAGTTTTAGGATAAGGATCGACGGTTTCTCGAACTTCTCAAAGGGCTCGAAAAGAGATTAGGAATGAATTATTGTAATCATTTATAAAACGAGGAAAAGTGAGAAGGCTAAGATGCACTGAAATTATTCCTTCATAATAAAACATAGCTCAAGGATATTGCAAGCCTACATTAAGGCATAAGGATTTTATTTCATTTTATTACTTCTTTTGTATATCACAGAACATGAAAAGGCGAAATATTTTCTGTACCAAATGGCCACTAGACATTACAGAATCCTTTACAAATATTTCAGCTTTCCAATCCTTGAATTTGTTTTTTTTTTTAATCCATTTTGATGGTCATTGAGATGTGAACACAAATGGATTTCTTCCTGTGTATTTTTTTTATTTTTTATTTCTTATTCCTAAGTTGCCCGTTATTTTTCCAAGTTAGCCAGAAAGGCTTCATTTTGAACATTTTCAAAAACTGGCACTGTTACTGCATAAGCCAAGTATTGGAGTGGTAAGATCTTGCCATGCCGATCACCGTCCAATTTCTGTAACTCCAACATAACTTAATGTTTCTGAACAGGTGATTACATTCTGAGTACCTATGCTGAAGGCAAACATTTGTTCCATAGTTTGTTGTGTGGCCTTTGCAAAAGTCTGGGTGCTGGATATGCGCTATTTCCAGTTTCTTTGCGACCATTCGTTCTGTTTTACACATCTTATTACAAACAAATACTCTAGCCTAGTCGCTTGGCCTTCAGTTTTGTTCCACATGTATGTTTGCCAGTTTTTAACAATAATATGATAATAATAATCCAGGAGGAAGTTAGGTGGGTTATCTACGGAGAACAATGGTATTACCTGAACTACGGAATTGGGTATCTTAAAATTACGACCGGTTTTCTTCTGGGAACAACACGTTTTAAACTTTTTTTATTCTTTCAAATTTTTACTTCGATGGATGTTTTAGTGTTTTTAGTCATTGAGAAGGAGAATCAAGCAGGTTCTGGAAAAGTCTTGTTTTGTAAATATATTTCTGATATATATTTATATTTACATCGAATGGATTTCTTTTACTACTACTACTACTACTACTACTACTACTACTACTACTACTACTACTACTACTACTAATAATAATAATAATAATAATAATAATAATAATAATAACTAATTGCAGACTTCATAATGTATGCTAAAGTGTGGCTGAAATGAGCCTTTATTCCATATTCGAAAACATTTCAGTTCGAATTACTCTTCACCCAATTATACAGGACTCAGGCACTCAAAATTTCATGGGTAACTGATGCGATAATTTAAGGAAAAAAAGTGAGTCTTAATAGGATGAATACCTCAGGAGGAGATAGGGATCACCATCACCTAAAGTGCAAACCAAAATTTGTATTTCCCAATTTCACCATTAGCAATAATGATCGCCCAAAACCAAAGCTCCTCAAAATGCAGATACTTCATCTTGTGAAGTTTTTTCCAAGTCACTAGTGGTGGGCGCAGGAACGAAAGTAGTTAATGAGTCATTAGCACTTATGATCAGCATTCACATAATGGTTTACTAGTTAGACGTGGGACAAATGCTGATAACGTGGTTTAGCACCTTGCCTGAAGCAGCCTTCTTAAAAGGAGGGGGTTCATCAACGAGCCCTGAGGTTGTTAAGCGCAAATACAAAGATGCACAAAAGATGACTCAGGGAATGAGAGCCAGTGCTCAAATTCCCTGAGTAAATGTTATAATAAGTTTATGTGACCATGAATAAGATTGGTGATATACTGTAATGCAATACCTAAAATTTTTTTCCCAGTATAGATACTGTAGGTATATGTGAAGGGAAATAAAACTTTCATATCCATGGAAGCTCTAAAATGTTTGAAATAAATACACAAGCACACATGCATATGTTATACACACAGATGCCTTTACCTTTAGTACGATAAAAAAAAAAAAATTTTTATTCAAATGCACAAAAAAGTAAAAAATAAATTTTTTGAGACACCAGGATTTTCTTAAAATTACTCATGTCTACAAAAATAAAAGCGTGTGTAGCCCCTAAACATGGAAGGAAATGCTACAATAAAGAAATAGATTTTTTTATTTCTTGTAGCATTTCCTTCAATTTTAACTACTACGCAAAATTTTATTTTTGTGACATGATTAAATTAAGAAAATCTGGTGTGTCTCAAAAAATTATTTTTACTTTTTAGTGCATTTTAATAAAGCATGTTTAAAATTTTTAAAATTTTTTATTTGATACTTTTATTTTTGACAAATTGTAATCGATTTATGATTGTAGTTAACGAAACTGATAGCCGTTTACTTGGGATGGTGAGGAAGGGGGAAGGGAGGGGGGGAGGGGGAAGTGAGGAAGGGGGATTGGAGAAGAGGAAGGGGAATGGGAGGAAGGGGAAGGAAAAGGGGGAGGAAGGAAGGGAATGGGAGGGGAAGGGGGGGAGGGGAGGGAGGAAAATGGGAAGGAGATAGGGGAGAAAGAGGAGGGGAGAGGTGGAGGAGGAAGGGTAGGGTAGGGAAGGGGAGGGGAAGTGGAGGGGATGGAAGATAAAGGGAGGGGAGGACAGCTAAATTAACACCCGAGGTTGTGCTCTGGAAGGGGAGGAAGGAGGAAGATAGGGGAGGGGAGGGGGGAAGGAGGTGGAGGAGGAGGGGAAGGTGGAGGACACAGCTATATTAACACTTGATCGTGTGCCTGGGGAAGGGTATGGGTAGGGGATGGAAGAGGGAAGGGGGAGAGGTTATATAGAAGACAGAATCTACCGAGTCAAAGAAGTTGTGAAAAATCCAAAGATTTTCATACAAATCCTGAGGATAACTGGGAGAGGTCACTGTAGGGTCACTAGAGGTCACTGCTGACCTACTGATCATCCCACAAAAAGGTTGTCTTGTCACCGGGATTGACTTAACTCATGCAAAATTTCAAGTCCATCGGACGAAGGAACAGGTCGAAAATTGAGTTACAAGGTTTGACGACAGACAGACAGACGCAGAAGTCTAAAGTTAAATAAAAGCATGTAATAAGCCGTGATAAGAGCTAACTGTTTCCCCCATTTACCATGGCTCCATTAAGGCAACAGCTTCAGAAAAGTAGTACAAGTACTTGTGTAGATAGAGGAAGTACAGTCACAGTCAGGGTCCGTATTAATTAGCTCCCCTTCCGAGGAACCAAGAAAAGGGCTGCCACTCTTAACAGCCTCAAGTGAGCATCTGTCTCTGATGGGTCTCCCCTTACAAAAGCTGTACAAATACCGTTGAAAGTGCTCAGTACTTGGCGATACTTGAAACTGGAGGAGTGTGCTCGAATAAGCGGTAAGTTGAATTCAGTACAATTGTTTTGTTCTTTTATGGAGCAGAGACATTTTCGGATGAAATAAAGAATCTAATTAACAGCAGCTGCTCCTCTTCGTAATCACTGGAAAGGGTCGTCCCAAGTGTCATCAATTTTCCCCACAATGTTTCTGAAGGTTGGAATGACAGTTTTGACAAAAGTGATTTAATTCGAATCATCTGACAAATATACATCATATTTTCTATGAAATATCGGCGATTGGTTTTACTCTCTGTTTATTGGCCTGTGAATTAATGCGCTAATTATGTCACAATAACCTAATTATAATTGAAAATGAAACACCTCGCGACAAAGGGGAAAGTTCAGTACAATATTCATTACTAGGGATTTTCCCGTGAAGCTTTATTATTTTGCTGCGTTTTTGCTAACCACAGCGTAAAACCTTACATTAAGGACATTTCATAAATATACAAATAATGACCTGTCATGTTAAAAATGATAAATAAAACTCTTTAGATGTGTAATTCATGAAAGAAATTACATTTACATAAAACAAAAAATGATTCACAGAAACTCTTTCACATTCCAGTTTAGATAACTTTGTTCATCATTTTTCAGGTTAATGTAATTAAATCTCATTTGTTTAATTCGATGTAACTCCATTGTATTAAGTTTATCCATTTTTTGTATTTTAGGTGAATCACTGGGGTTCGATAAATAATTACCAGCAACTTTCCGTTTCAGGCGATTCATTTATTGTCATAATTAAGGTACTGTTTCACTTTGTATACTTATTATAACTAGCTGTAATTTTTTCCGATCTACCTTACCTGTTTAGATGGCTGCAGTATATTAAGAGCGCGCTGATTAACTCATGATGATCATCCCACAAATGAAAGATTAGTCTAATCATCGCATACGGACTTTTCATCGAGCAAGAGCTCGTGGTGGCATCAGGAATTCAAGACGGGATTTAAGCATCACAGAATATAATTTTCGGTGCTACTTTGGCTTGTTATCTACGCGTCACCTCCGAGGGGCTAGTACTAAACATGGCGGAAGCTCAATGGGACGCCGTGTTTAGCACTAGCCCCGGGATCAAAGTATTATATACACCCATATCTATATTGTGTGGTCGACAAATCATCATATTAATAAACGATATCTTTGGTCCCGGATGGCTAGTACTAAACACGGAGGTGCCCCAACGTAGCACCTAATTTTTTTCAGGATCTCTGCAGGTCCTTCAGGGGTCTTCCATTCTTTCTCCTGATGAGCGACCTTCACCAACCATCTTTTATCCTTTGGGAGGACTTTTTCATGCATGTTTTCTGGGGTCTGTTAGCTGATTGGTGCTAAAGAAACACACAACGTTTTCACACAACTATCAGTGTACATACCTATTATTCATTCATTTTTCTCAGGGTGTTTTACGCATCTAACAACAGTTTGCTAAAACGTAAATCTTTCATGTTTCGACCTTCATGAGAAACAGAGGTTATTAACCTTCCTGTCAGTATTCTTTCTGCTCCATCTTCATTCTCTGGAGAAAACTTCCTAAAGGGCACCCTTTCATGAGCAGATTATAACTGAAGCAGGTCACCTCCTTGCTTCCTAGCCCTTCTCGGTGGCTGGCTGTCATTATCAGTCTCGCTGATGTTGTTACAATGCTAGTAACGTTGGCCTGGATAATAGCTCTCTACATCTGGGGCGAACGAAACCAGGTTCGTATTTGTACTTCACACACACACACACACACACTCACACATTCACACACACACTTCTCAATTACCTTAACTAATATTCATTTCTTTTTCCTCAGTAACGGTTCAGATTCTGGAAAAGTAAACAGCCTCATCTAACAACAGCTTAGCTAAAACATAAATGCTTGCATGTTTCAGAACCCTGACATCATGGGTTTAGCTAAACCTGCCTCTTGAGAATACACATAGCCTATCAGTATTCACTTTAGATTCATGTTGGACTTTTCATCTTCATAACGAATAATGTTCTCATATCTGGAGAATCTCTCCCTGCAGGCTTTCATGAGAGATTATAACAAAATCTTTTTGATTTTGTGCTTTCTATAAAGTGATATGTTTATTTTTGAAGAGCTGTCACAGATTAAAAAGAAGAGTATCCTTAATCCCAGCTTGTGTTCACTTCAGTTCCATTGTCAGGTGGCAGCTAACTGCTTATTCTGTAGAAATTACCTAATGCAAAACTGTCCTCCGGAGCCTTTTCACTGTCTTTCACTGTCAGTTCCATTGCCTTATTGTTTTTGAAGTTGATTCATCCACCCAGAGATAAATGCTCAGGGTGGTTAATTCGAAAGTCGCTTCGTCTGCCCTATTTTGGCTGCCATATAGGCTACTTGTAGAATGTGGGACTCTTCATCCCCAAGCGTTCCTGAAATGCCTCGACTGACCTGTTTGAGGGAAAGGTTGGTCATTATCACCTTCGGAAGTAGTTCATAAAAATACTCTAGTTGAAATGCACTCAACACTTATAGTGACAATAAGCTCTTCAAGTCTCGTCTTCCTCTGTCATGCATTAGTTTCATACTAGAAGCCTTATGGGCGACGGATTAAGGGAATTACTTTTAGTCTTTCTGACAACTACAATGTATCCGGTAATTTTGCATATTCAATATTCTGCAAAACTTTCGACTTCCTTTATGTTAGGAAACATGTGGGATGAAGAAGGAATCATAATCTCTGATTGAACTCAGAAGCTGTAAATTACCCGGCTGAGTTCTCTAGCTTAGCCCTTCTTAGCAGAAAGATTAAAAGAAAGAAGCTATTAGGGAACAAGGGGATGTGCTTAATTAATCTTGGCAATGGGGATAGGCAGGGGAATGAGGCTGAGAAGTTCAAACTCTGTTGGTGTCATACATACATCAGGATTCACCACACTAATTGGTAGGAGACGAGATATTGGCAGGAATAATTATAAAGACAGGTCATGGATATATATATATATAGGAAAAACAAACCACATATATATGGTATATATATATATATACTATTATAGTATCAATATATATATAGTATAAAAATATATATATATATATATGATATTATAAAACTGCACAACATAGGAAAATCATAATTAAAGGCCTTTGGCCTTGAGTATAGTAGGTTAAGTTAAACTATGTAGTTTACTCAGACCAAAAGCTGATTAACTGCTCTCCTAGGAAACCCGAAGATTAGGATGTGGTTCTGGCAATAAAGACTATTCAGTTACTTTCAAAGGACTGGTAGCAATTGTGGAAAAATTATAGCGAGAAATTATTTTTCATGATTTAATCAAAATTCCTCTAACAACAAAAATCCACACAGTTGAGTCGAACTTTGCCACAGGGAAGAGTAGGTAAGCATCACTGAAATAGTTTGAGTGTGCTATTCATTAATCTTGTTTTTGGGGAACACCTGACTTGTCATATTTCTTAGTTGAAAACAAGAAGCATATCGGCTTGTTGTCATCTGGACCAGGCTTAACTACAGTCCTTAAAATTTGTACATTTTACATTTTTTTTTTAAGTAAATGGATTAAGTTTATACCTCTCTAGGCTGATGTTCATATTTTTATTCGAACTGCCGGTCATAAAACTTGCATTCGATTATATCTCTTTAATATACTGTTGGAAAAGACGACATTTTAGTTTTCTGTAAAAGAAAACTATTGAGATGGCTTTGTCTGTCTGTCCGCCTTTTCTGTTGGCCCTCAGATCTTAAAACTGCTGAGGCTAGAGGGCTGCAAATTGGTGTGGATCATCCACCCTCCAATCATAAATCATACCAAATTGCAGCCCTCTAGCCTCATTAGTTTTTATTTTATTTAAAGGTTAAATTGCGTCTCATTAGGATCGTACCTGGTGGCTTAAAGTTTCTGGGCCGCGGCTCAACAGCATTACACTGTACAGAAAGGTGATTGCGCCGAAGAAAGAGGAGCAGAACTTATGTTTCAATTGTTAGCATATCGTTATGATCTCTATATGAAGAAACCTGCACTGTTTATTTATATCTTTTGTACATATCTTGGTTCCAGATTTTATGCCATTAAATTCTCTTTTTGGTGATTTATAAGACATGTAAAGGATTACATTCACTTTTTGTTTGATTTACAGATTGGTAGGTAGAGCTTTATTGAGAGACTGAGTGGGCTCTTGCTATTCATTAGTCTTGTTTTCGGAGGACACCTAACTTTGATTATTTCTTAACTGAAATCAACAAGCATATCGGTTTGCTATCATCAAAACCAGGCTCAACTGCGCTCCTTAAAAGCTGTTATTTTATATATTTCAGCAAAATAAATGAATCAAGTTTATGCGGCCCTGGGCTGATATTCATATTCTTATTCAAGCATTATTCAGACAAACTTGAGTTGAATATATCTGATTTTAACATAATTAGATAAGACAACTTTTTTTAAACTGTTCTTTCGTTAATAGTATGATGCATAGTCTCTGTAATGAACGAAACCTGCATTATTATAGTAACACATCTTATAAGATTTTATGCTGATAAAATTCTCCTTTAGGAGATTTATAAGACATGTAAAGGATAACATTGCGGCTTTCTGTTTATGTTTTAAAGAAATTAACCTTTCATCATTACGCTACTTTCCACACTGAGAATGTAAGTGATCACCATAAAAAAATAAAAAGGAAAAGATGCGTTGAAGTTTCTTCGGCGCAGTCGAGTTTTCTGCATAGCGTATAATCAAGGCTACCGAAAATAGATCTATTTTTCGGTGGTCTCGGTATAATGCTGTGTGAGCCGCGGGCCCATGAAACTTTAACAACGGCCTGGTGGTGGCCTATCCTATATCGTTGCTAGAAGCACAACGGTGTTTGCTTGTAAATAAATAACTCAGGCAGGGCTGCAATTTGGTATGTTTGATGATTGGAGGGTGGAATATCAAATACCAATTTGCAGCCTTCTAGCTCAGTGTTTTTAAGTTCTGACTTGCAGACAGAAAAATTGCGGACAGAATAAAGTCAGACGGACAGTTTCAAAGCCGCCAGCAAGTTTTCTTCACAAAAACAAAAAATGTATCATGATCCTTCAATCACATGATTGAGCTTCATTTCACAGGTTGATGTATCTCTAAACAGCGCTCGATAAAAATTGATTTTTCCTCTTTAATTCACTTTTCATCGGATCCCGGCCCTTCAATTAGGACTCAGGGGAGGAAACAGAACCAATCCCTTCAGTGGAGCTGATCATTAAACCATTCGATGATGGGTATCAGGAGGCCGTTGTTTATTTAAGTCAGCTTTTGGGAACCCCGGGATCTTGGTTATCTCACAGCTGCGTTGAGGACAAAGAGACTTAATAGAACTAATCTAAATATGATGATATTAATACGGAACTAATTTCATATTTTCTCTTGAATGAGTTTGGAATATTAAATTTACGTTCAATAAAATCGAATATAAGTCTGTATAGTTTAGCATGCAGATAGTTTTTGCAAAATATTCCCAGTGAAATTCAAAACAAACATTTAGGCTGACATAGACTGTTGAAGGCGGAAAGACATTAAAATAGAAAATGTCATGCAAAGGTCAGTACAAAGGAACTCAGAACATGATAAAGACAGTGATCAGAAAGACATTAAAAAACAGCAAATCAGGAAAAGAATTCTTGGCTGGTGTAGATAGGATAACCAGATGAAAAATTATCTTGAAGATAGCGTTTTCTGTCACAGCATACCTCATCTATCATTTGAACTCTGATAAAAACTAACTACATTTGTCGTCGAAAGGCTCGGATATAATGAAATAAAACATTAACAGAAAACTCCGATAAGTACTGTTTTTAAAAAATCATTGTATGGGGAGGATGATCCTCAATATTTCACTGACAGAGCCGTTTCTTCTTTCAGAAACGTGCTGAATTTTCCTATCCGATTTTTTTATTTTGTTATTTTTGTTTTTAGTATGAATCCTCCTCAAATTTCCTCTCTTTCTTTTCTTGAAAGAGCTTTTGTGTATCTGATCCACCCTGAAAAAATGACATTCACGTCGACATCTTTCCTGAAATGAAGATAAATAAGACCAAATTCTACGCAAAAAATCTCAATGAGGACGAATGGATGGCTAATTTGGCACGATAAACTACCTCAGTTATCTGATAAAAAAAAAACCTTTGACGGCTTCGGTTCTTTGATGTTCCGTATATTTGCTTTTGCTGTCCTTCCATGTAGCTATGTGAGCCGTTTCCCTCATTATCCGCAATTTCCTCCTGACCATTTCATTCAAGTGTCTTCCAATTTTGCAACCTTACTTTTTCCTTTACAGTTACCAGGAACAAATTCAGAGCAGTTCTTCACCTTTCATATTTGTTTTGTAAAAATGATGTTTTCTTATTTTTTCAGAAACATTTGAGAATTATTTTTTATGTAAAACATTATGCAAATAAACTGTGGCAATCCGAATGAATCTGTTTGTACAGGAGGAATAAATAAATTTTCATGTAACAACAATCACACGCATACGCTCTGTATAATTTTGTATATGTATGAACCTCGATATTTTGTGATTGGCCAACACCAATAAAACTATCAACGATAAATAAAAAATCGTGAAAAACTCTTGGACTTAGTGTTATAGGATACTGGAATAAATTGTACATATCTTATTTTTACTCTTGATTTTCATCGTTTATTACAATGAAAAGTAATTATCTATCAGATTTGGTTTCCGTTTATTTATCTTTCTTTTGCATTTTAGCCAAAAAAACTTGCAATTTATGTTTCTTATCTATTTCAAACTATTCATCCTTTCAGTGGTTTTCAAAAGAATTTCACTTTAAATAAAAATGGCCTCTAAATCTTTCATAAACACCAATGTGATTGAAGAGATTTTGGCCCATTAACTGAATTATAATAAAAGGATACATCCATAAATCTATCTTTTGCTAAAAAAGGAGCTCTTCTTAATAATAATTTGCTTTTTCTTTTCTTTTATTTTTGAGACTGGATATAATTTCCACATTTCCAAATAACTTGAGGTCAATTATCATAATGGTAACATACTATAATGGCTATTTAGTAGGAAAATTATATATATATATATATATATATATATATATATCTGCATTATATTATATATATATATCTTATACATATTTTATGCCATAAAATTCTATTTTATATATATATAAGACATATAAAGGATAACATTATGGCTTTCTGTTTATGTTTTAAATACTAATAAATCATATACCCTATTTCTAATGTAGTATGCTAAATACGACAATAAAAATATAAATGTAAAGATGTTCCATATTCTTCTGATTTTTATTTACCAGTATATGTGCACGATATATATGGCTTTCAAATGTATAGTATTCTGTTTTCAAGGTGTGATGTTTTATTTTTGTAAGTTGTGGTGATATATCCTAATAATTTTAGCAAAGATATGGCTTTTGGTAATTAGTAAATAAAAACCGTCCATTTTAGATTATCTTATCATTGGAGGTCTGTTATAACATATATGTATCAATACTTGCATCCCATATCATACATTTGCATCCCTATGTTCTTTAAATAAATGACAGATAAATAAAATTTTATCATGATCCTTCTATACACACACATACACATATAGCTTCATTTCAAAGGTTTCAATATATTCACAGCACACAAATTATAAATATTTATAAGCTATAATTATTTTATATATATATAGGTATATAGTTATATATATATATATACATATATATATACTGTAAACCATTATGATATATATATATATATACGTATATAGCCATACATAACCCCCGGGATCTTGGTTATATACATGCGTTATATATATATATATATATATATATATATATATATTATATATATATACATATATATATATA
Organism: Macrobrachium rosenbergii; assembly: GCF_040412425.1. Taxonomy (NCBI): domain Eukaryota; kingdom Metazoa; phylum Arthropoda; class Malacostraca; order Decapoda; family Palaemonidae; genus Macrobrachium; species Macrobrachium rosenbergii. The sequence continues at coordinate 54,693,118 of NC_089794.1, read as the reverse complement.
TATATATATATATATATATATATATATATATATATATATATATATAAATAATATGAAGACCAGGATAGTATACTATTGATATTTATAAAACCGGACATCAAGTGCAAAATATGTGTTTTGAATATAAATTTACAATATAAATGAAGTGAATCGATAAGATAGCAAAAATGATGGAAATATATAAAATGAACATATTTTAGCAGTGAGACAGAAAGGGATTAAAAATTTTTCAGCAAACATTGATATAGAATATATCTTATAGAAAGGCGTTGATGAAATCTAAAAAAGAATCGCCTTTGAAGGATGATACCTATCATTTGAAAACATATGATTGTTAAATTACTTGGATTTATCTGCAAACTATAAAATCGGGTTTTAACAACGACACCTAAAAAAAGGATAATGTTTTGAAAAAATTATGTGGGGAGGAAATCCAATATGGTCAGTGAAATTAAGACTTGTCAACAGTGATAAAAATTTTAATCACATCTTTTATTTATTTTTTTCTTTTTCATACTAGTGGTCAATGAATCCTCTCAAACTTTCCATATCTTTCTTTTCTAAAGCGTGGAACTGATCCAATTCGAAATCGTGACATTCTCGTCGACAAGTAAACTGAAATGAAGATTAAAAAGCAACAAAAACATCAAAAGTCTAATAAAGAATGGATTCTGATAAACTCTTTGCAGTTGTCTGAGGAAATACAATTTCCGGTTCTTTGATGTTCCAGGTAAGTATATTAGATTAATTTAATGTACACTACAACAAAACTTTTCATTTAAAAATTATCAGAATGAGGAAAAATGACAAAAATGTAAATGCAGACGTTTTGGGTAGATTTTATTTAAAAGGAACAAAATAAATTAAAATCACACCATTACATTTGAATATTCATCAAAAGTATTTTGGTTATTTTTAAATTAATTATATTTATCCCAATCAGGTTAATACTCTATCAATAACCAGTTCATCCGAATGATTTAGGATATAGAATTATCATATATACCAATTACACGCATATATTTATATTTCTATATAAAACTCAGAGGTTTCAATATTTGCCATTTTACAAATACACTTTGAACAATGATAAATTTTACCTAAAATTTGGACTTAGATTTTAGATGTTTTGGAATATCTTCTTAAATTTTAACCTGATTTTCATACGTTTATTACCTAGAATTTCAAATATAAACTATTCTGTTTTCAAGGTAGAAGTTAAAAAACCATTTTACCTAGAATTTCAATTGCCATTTTAGCAAAATATGTTTGCTATTTATCCGTCACAGGCGATTCATCTTAGATTTTGTCTCAACGTCTTTTATAAGATTTATCAACAAAAATTTATCCTATATTTCTTTAAACATGAATGTGATTAGAGATCTATTTTATCTATCTGATTATCTGTACACCATACATCCTACAATCACACACCCAAACACACTAAAACAGCTTTACCTACAATTTATTTTATATTTTGATACTATATATATATGTCCAGTTTACAAAAAGAATTTCCTGTACCATTTGCCTATATATAAATTCCCTATATATTATTATATATATATATATATATATATAAATTATATATATATATATATTTTATATATATATATTTCCTTATATATATATTTATATAGATATATATATATATATAATATATATATATATAATTATGTATATATATATATATAAATATATATATTATATTTATATAACCTAGTTTAAGAAAAAAATATATATTGTCATTTTACCTATAATTTATATAACTATTTGTTTACTGATTTATATGATATATAATATAATTGATATATATATTTAAAATTTCCTATACCATTTAATATATATAATATATATATATATACCATTATATAAATATAGATATTATATATATACCATATTTATATATATATATAAATTCCTCATATTTTATACGTATATATATCGTCCATATATATGAAAAACATTATAAAGTAAATAAAATAACATATGGATATATGACATTCAGTATTTAAAGAAGATGTCATGCAAATTTGATATAAAGGTTTTGATTGAGAGAAATCTAAAATGTATATGTGACGGATGATATGTAGACCAAACATATCCTTGCCAAAATTACTTGGAATACTTGCACAACTATAAAATCGGGTTTTTAACATCCCACCATGAAAACAGAATACTTCATTTGAAACTTTTATGTCGGGAGGTACTCACTGGATTAGTAAATTAAAATTAGCATGAGATTATGAAAACATCTGCACGTCTTTAAAGCAATGTCTTTAGCATACTACATAAGTTTAACATATCCCTTAAAGCGTATTTGTAAGGTCGGCAAATACTGAAACCTTTGGAGTCAATTGAAAGCATTTAGGAAACGTTATGATAATATTCTGCAACTCTTTGCAAAGAGAAAACACATGTCCCAGATATAAGTTATTTTAATTGACGTACAAGAATTAGAATGAAGAAAAATTCAAATGCAAACTCTTTAGATAGATGATATATTTTAAAATGGTATGTTAATGAAATAAGGAAAACTTTAAATATTATAACATATAAAGTAAATTAATTCTAAATTAGAGGTCAATGTTATTTGAGAATGATTACCTAGAATTTTTTCTTGGGAAAAATATTCAGTAAATAATAAAACATTAAGTAACACAATTCCTTAGGTAATGTTTTTGGAATTTGCATACAGGTTTTCATATTGAAATGATATTCAGTGGAACAACAAACAGTTATGTAAATAACGAAAAAGCCAAAGGAAAGTAATAGAGAAAGGAATTCCTTAAAGAAAGACACAGTACGTGCCTCTATAAACCTATTTTCCTGATTAATTGTGTACCAGAGAGTAAAGAGAGAGAGAGAGAGTGGGTGGGGTTGAGGGTGGCTGGTCTAAGTACCGTGAGTTGGAGGGGGTTCGGGTAGACTGTCTGGGAGAGTCGAGTTAGACTTCCCCAAATGAGGAATGGTCTTTATCTCTAAACAAACGAGATGTTTTTAGGGGCGAGAGTTCGACTGCTGGACAACGCTTTATACCACAGCTCTCTTCGATACTTGGGTCAGTTCGGTCTACTTGTTTGTTATTATTCAACCTCATGCTTATAATGTTTGTGTTATATACCATGTTTGTTATTAACACAGGAGCGTTTAATTGAGATGAAATAAGAAGAAGAGAGAGAGAGAGTGGTGGTTGGGTGGTGTTAGAGAGTGCTTCAAACAGAGGTAAAAAGCTCATATGCAATATAAAATTTGGAGTTATGATAATTGGGATATTTCGCAAAATCAGGTCTGCCATTTATTGCCCTTCGGCAATCGAAGAACATCATATTTTCATGAACATTGTTAAGAAAGAGTGGGTAGAATAACCCCATGTGCATAATTATCAATCATAATTATAAACTGCAGAGGCAGTTTCAAAATTAAGTAGAATTTATGACCGTCTACTGGATATTACACGATTGAACGAAAAAGTTCTGAGAAACCCTACTTGACTTGAATATTAAATCGAAGGAAACGCGGCGTAGGAGAGCATCTCTTATAACAGATAAATAAGTAAGATTATTCATGACTTGATTTCTATTTTTTCCCCCGAGATACGAACTGATGTATTTCCTTGGACATGGAATGATAAAAACGAACTTTTACTTATTTTGAGAGACATGCCCTGTGTCATATACGAGTCCACGTTGTCCACTTCTCTGGATTTCCCAAGACATGAGACGCACTTTCGAAAAACAAGTTTAGGCATATTCAGAATTATTATTAAATCCTTAAAATGACTGACAGAACAGTTTCTGCAAAAATCCCAGTTCAGTGCTGTAGGTAATGTGGCTGTCATTCGGGTCTAATGGCTAAACTCTTCTCGTTCTGTGTTCTAAGTAAAATACTGCAAAGTTGGAAAACAAAAGTACGCCGTTACAAAGACACAAAATTGGCACTTAAATTACCTTCAGCCAGAAATTGTTATCATCGTAGTGTTTAAAGTTTTTAAATAAACATTATGTTGATTAATTTTTGAATATGAATTCATTATAGAAGTACGAATCATATCACGGAATAACAAACAACAGTAATAAATGCTCAGAAGTTTCTTTGGCGCAATCGAGTTTTCTGTACAGCATATAATGCTGTATGAAACTCTCAGCAACGGCCCATGAAACTCTCAGCCTCGGCCCTTGAAACTTTTAGCCACGGCCCGGTGGTGGCCTTTGTTGTTGGCATCTATAGTGGTGCCAAACGCACGATCATGGCTAACTTTAACCTTAAATAAAATAACAACTGCTGAGGCAAGTGGGTTGCAATTTAACATGTTTGATGATTGGGGGGTGGATGATCAACATAGCAATTTGCAGCCCTCTAGCCCTAGCCACAAAAAGCCATCTCAATAGGTTTCTTTTAGAGAAAACTGAAAATGCAATCATTATCTAGGAGGAGCAACAAGGATGAACAAACGCGCCCATAACTAATTGTCGTTAAGCGACATGGCGACTGCCCTGATTCATCACAGCTTATCTTCTGTAGAAACATATTCATCATCTGTGTTGCTGCTTGTGATATATTCCATTTACTTGCCCTGGAACCTTCTGTTCAAGTCAATGTATCTAGTTTGCTTTTTTACGGCTACCTTTTTTATAATCCTTTTCTGGAATCAATCTCCATGTACTTGTGAATCAAGTTTCTTCACTGGCTCATCATAATGGCAGATGAATACAAGTCCTCTGACTTTTTATGTAGCTTAATTTTAACTGGTTGTGAACTTCCATTAATTTTAATAAAATTTACTCGCTCTCCCTCACTCTGTGTGTGTGTGTGTGTGTGTATATATATCTTAATATGTTATAAATAAGACATATTTAACGTTTCAGTAACCAAGATGCTGGCCGATACCATGATTTAACTAACATTGCCACTTTAGTGACACATCGGTCAGTCTTTTAAATACACACACACACACACACACACACTCCACCCTGTCATTCTAACCAGTCGTCGACAACAACCGAGCATATATATAAACAGCCCTGTCCGGCCATCAATCAAAATCTCGCCTACAAGTAAAAACGCAAGATTTGATAACTCATCAGGGTTTTGCATTATAATAAAGCGCCAGCCTTTCATTTGCCATCTAAGTGAGGAAAATACTTTTGTTTTGAACAATTCGCCTAATTTAAATAAAATCAGT
>NC_089794.1:54637933-54682933 GCF_040412425.1 Macrobrachium rosenbergii | reverse complement strand
AAACCTTGTTTAAGAACTCCTAATTTCATTTCGTATGACTAATCTATGTCACGTCTCAAGTAAATGAATCTTGCACTTGGTGGATCCCCGTGGAACCAAACTTTGGACCTTACTGATCAGAAAAGGTAGTTTCTTAAATGATAATATTTGTGCAAAACTCATTTATTAAATTGACAAATATTTCCGTCCCTCTTAAAACATCAAAACTAATAGGAAGTTCAGGGAAAGTAAGTATTACAAAATTTAAACATATGTTCAACATTTCTAATTAAATTTTTGTCTCAGCATATCTTCGGGGCTTGAAAGATATCTTCTGCTGGCATAGCTAAGTAATGAGTCGTGGATAATATCCAGATAAAATAAATTCTAGCTGTTACGTATGTCATAGAGCAGTGTGCTGATCTGGTAATGAGTACTGTGTGTATGTAGCCTAATGATATATTTTCTGATATTCTTAGTTCAAGTCTAGTCCTCCTCATCAGAACCATTCTCTTCATCAGATGATGCAACCTGCATATCAGCTTCTGCCTCTTCCTCTATTTCTTGAAGTTCCGATTCTTCGGGACAAGGCTTTCTGGGAGCTGCTCTTCATAGAACCAAATGGGTTTGTACTCACCATCTATGTAATTGCCAGCCATTTTCTTCTGTTGGGTGCTGGTAAGATCTTGTTTAATAAAGCCATACATCTTTTGCAACGAATGATGCTCTATTTATGTGGGCATTGACCTCATATCCTCATGGTGCAAGCCCACTGGCATCAATGCCAATCAAGTTTTAAAGCAAATTCTTTCCTCTCTTCGGTCCATAGGTCTTCATGAAAAAACCTGCAGGAAGGCACCAGATTTTTGCACCATAGATTTCTGCAGGAAATCGGAAGAGGGTTGCTTTGGGGGAAGGAAAGAAACAAGTGAAGCCATGTCATATCTGTGAAAGCAGCGCTGGTAGTCAGGTGTTTTCAAGGAGCAGTAGGGGAGCCTTTTCTTAGAAAGGATGAGGTGTAATCTGATCCAGTAAGGGGCGTGAAAAGCAGGCAATGGAAGGCAAAGCCCTGGTCAGGTTCATGATGATTGCAGTCAGATTTAAACCGGCGGTTGTTATTTGCTGGAGTTCCAACATCCATCAAAGTTTGCCTAGAACTTGTTGCAATGGATTTAGGGAGTATCACAGCTGTATCTGTGTTGGATGCTCTGTTTACAATGTTGCTGTTGGCATCGTCATTGAAGAAGTGAATGAGAAAAGGGGCAGGAGGAAGGTCAGCCTCCTCATGGTTGTTGTGTAAATCCTGAACAGGGGAGGGGTTGTATCATTCTGTCCTGAAGAGGGAAAGTGGTAGCACTCACCTGGAACATCTAAAATTACTTCATGTTGACCAGAGAAGGGTCTATATAGAGGGGAGGGGAAGCCATTCACTGGAGGGAGAAACTCTGGTAGCTGTTTTTTGAATGACCTAGAGGGAGAGCATCATTAAGGTCTCTTGGAACTCGTCTCTGCTCAGGGGGAGGATGGAGGAAAAAGTTCTGCCGTCAGCTTTTCTCCTATCTCTTTCAGAGTCCTTTATATGGATGGCCTAATTTTAGATGTTCCAGGTGAGTGCTACCACTTCAAAGTTCAGGACAGAATGATAGGGGGAACAACTGTTCAGGATTTACACAACAACCAAGAGGAGAGGAGGCTGACACAAAATCTGCCTTCATTCATTCTTCAATGACGATGCCAACAGCAACATTGTAGTCAGAGCATCCAACACAGATACAGCTGTGATACTCCTGTGCCATTGCAACAAGTTCTAGGGCAAACTTTGGATGGATGTTGGAACTGCAGCAAATAACAACCGCCGGTTCATAAATCTGACTGCAATTCATCATGAACTTGGACCAGGGCTTTCGCTGCATTGCCTGCTTTTCACGCCTTTACTGGATCAGATTACACCTCATCCTTTCTAAGAAAAGGCAAAGTACGACCATTCAAGCTGCTTGAAAAAACACCTGACTACCAGCGTGCTTTCACAGATATGACATGGCCTGCACTTGTTTCTAATGCAACCAAGCAACCCTCTTCCGATTCACTGCAGAAATCTATGGTGCAAAAATCTACAAGCCTTGGTGACCTCAGGTTTTCAGGAAGGGGGATGAAGGGGATGGACCGGAAGAGAGGAAAGAATTTGCTTTCCAACTTGATTGGCATTGATGCCAGTGCTTGCACCATGTGAGGATGAGGTCAATGGACATAAGGGGGATGCATCATTCGTTGCAAAGATGTGGGCGGCTGCAGATAAACAAGATCTCGACCAGCACCCAACAGAAGAAAATGGCTGGCAATTACTAGATGGTGAGTACAAACCCATTTGGTTCTATGAAGAGCAGCTCCCAGAAAGCCTTGTCCCGGAAGAATCGGAACTTCAAGAAATAGAGGAAGAGGCAGAAGCTGATATGCAGGTTGCATCATCTGATGAAGAGAATGGTTCTGATGAGGAGGACTAGACTCGAACTAAGACGGATCAGAAAATATTCAAGGGACATAACACAGTACTCATCACCAGATCAGCACAAATTATGACATACGTACTTTGCAGAATTTATTTTATGTATATTATCCACGACCATTATTAGCTATGCCCAGCAGAAGATATGGAGAGGGGAAGGGAGGGAGACTAAATTTTCTAATACTGTTTAAATTTTGTAATACTTCATATCTGATTAGTTTTGATGTTTTAATGTAGGGGGGAATATATTGTCAATTTAATAAATGAGTTTTGCACAAATATTATCATTTAAGAACTACTTTTTCTTGATCAGTAAGGTCCAAAGAATGGGAGGAGGAGGTCCACCAATTAACATTTGATTCATGTACTTAAGACGTGACATAGATTAGTCATAGGGAGGAAGGGGATGGAAGGGGCCGTTCTTAAACAGGTTTGCACCAAATTCATCACTTAAGAATTATCAGTTCTTGATCTGTAGGAAGAAAGTGGAAGACTAATAAGTTTGAGCCATGCTACTCAACATGTGATATAAACTTCACAATGGAGCCATCTTAGGCCAGGGGATGGAATGGGTTTTGCACCAAATTTGGTATTTAAGACCACTTCATTTGTAATCAGGCTTCCAAACCGTAACTTTTGGAAGGGTCTGGTCAATGTACTCCAGAATGTGATTGGAAGCTCATTTTGGGGGCGTTCAAGGAAGAGGCCCCTATATAAGCACCAAATTCAGAACTTAAGAATCGCCACTGGTGCCTTAGGATATACTAACGATTATGACATTCAAACCTTTTGTACTCGAGATGTGTTATAACTCCTTGCTAGCTCCCGGACTAAATGGGAGAAGCTGTCAAACTCGGTTTGCGGTAAACGCGGACGTGGACCTGTTCGAACAGGGTTAGGTGTTATTCCTCTCTTGATGATGTTGGTGGTCGTCTTTTTTCTCTTCCTGGAATCTATCGTTGTATTCGGTTCGATGATAAATGATGATATTTTTACGGCGATAAAATTATCATCTAGTTTAAGTGAGGCACTTCCTAACCTAGGATGCCACTGGTCGATGACCATATAACGAGAACATTTTGCTGGTGAATGGGTTATAATTTGAGCTTGTTCGGCAGGTTTTAAATTTGTAATATCTTTCAACACTCTTGTGTAATAATCATGAACTAAATACCAGTTTTTAGTTCCCTGTAATAACTACGTCATAATTTTCGATGATCTTCACTCACAGCAAGAATTCCTCTTGCATTCTCTGCCAAAGAGGAAAGGGGGAGCTAACTGAGGATCACCTCAAACGGAGAGAACTGCTCAATTCTCATCTCGTTGAAATTTAGGTACTCTCAAGGCCAAAAGAGGAGGTCTGCTCACTTCCCCCAAAATCCCCTATGTAGGCGGAGCTTTGTCTACCTCTTATTGCGTCAGCAGGTGAATTGCCGCGATGAGCAGGTACCTCTAAGATACGTCATGGATGACCCAAGCTAAGGGTAGACCTTGTCTCTCTTGGCCTTGGGTACTCTCACGCTTGGCCAAGTTAGGAAATTCGGGATATTTCGAGAACTTAGGAAAATTTTGAACATGTTCAACATTTTTAATTAGATTGGTGTTTCTCGTGATTAGGAAGTTCAGGACTTGGAAGACTCGTCTGTAAGGTCGAAAAGGGATGAACCCTAGAAAGTCAAAGTCCTGAGGAGAGTTTTAATTAGCTGTTCACTTGTTATCGGGGGAAGAAAGCAGATAGAAATAAAAAAATATATATACAGTATATATAAAATATTTTTAACAACATTTTATTAAAGGGGTATTAAAAGGAAAAAATAAATTTTGGAGGACACAGCTAAGATTTTCTTGATTATTCATGTTTATGGAAGGGGAAAGCGTAGGCCCTAAACATGGAAGGAAATGATACAAGAAAAGAAATAGATTTTTTTTATTTCTTATAGCATTTCCTTCATGTTTGAAGGGGAGCTTTTAGTTTTGTAGGGACATGATTAATTGTAAGAAAAGGTGTGTCTCCAAAAATTGTTTTTTACTTTTTAGTGCTTTTTAATGAAAAAGCCTGTTTAATTTGTTCTTTATTTTTTATTTCATACTTTTTAGTTTTGACGGAAGTTGTAACCGATTTATGATTGTAGTTAAAGAAAATGATATCCGTTTACGGGGAGGGTGAGGAAGGGGAAATGGGATGGGAGGTGGAAGGGGAAGGGGAGGGGAAGAAAGAAGGAAGAGCAGGGAAGGGAAGGGGAGGGTGACAGGGAGATGAAGGAAGATATAAGGTGATGGGGAGGGAGGAGAGGGAAGGGGGAGGGGAAGGGGAAAAGAGGAGTGAGGAAAGTGAAGAGGGGATGGAGGGGAAAGAGGAGGGGAGGGGTAGAGGAGGAAGGGATAGGGGAAAATGGGGAGGGGAAGGAAGGGGAACTGGGAGAGGTGGAGGAAGGGGGATGGAAGAGGAAAGGGGGAGGGAGGGCACAACTAAATTAATTCTTGATCGTGATGCTAATCGGAAGGGGGAAGATAGGGAGGGACAAGGGGAGGAGAGGAGGGGAGGGGAGGGAAGGAGGAAGGGGAGGGGGATGGGGAGGGAAGGTGGATGTGGGAGGGATGGAAGAGGAAGGGGAGAGGAGAGACACAGCTAAATTAACACTTGATCATGTGCTCTGGAAGGGGAGGGAGGGGGGGAAGGGGGAAGGGGAGGAGGAGGACACAGCTAAATTAACATTTGATCGCATGCTACGGAAGGGGAGGGGAAGCGGGAGGAGGGGGTTGGAAGAGGAAAGGGAGGGGAGGAAGGGGAAGGTGAGGGAGGACACAGCTAAATTAACACTTGATCGTGTGCTTTGGAAGGGGAGGGAGGGGGAGGGGAGGGAAAAGGAATGGAAGAGGGAAGGGGAAAGGGAGGGGAGGACACAGCTAAATTAACATAATAATAATAATAATAATAATAATAATAATAATAATAATAATACCTTTATTCCACAAATTTACAGTGGGTATTCTTACAACGAAGGGGTTAAAATATACATAAAATGTTTGTTTAAAATTTAGCCTCAGACTGATGAAAGTAATATATACATAGAATTATATAGGGTTATCTATTAACATTATTTTTACATAAAACAAAACATCTGATCCAAAACACAATGCCAACAATGGCTCATCCAACAACGCCAAGAAAATAGCCTTTCAATTTTCTTTTTTAAAAAGAATTTATTGTTTCGCTTTCTTTTACATCTGAAGGAAGTGTATTCCACAAAACAGGCCCCCTCACTGATAAGGAAGGCTCAGCTAATTTAATCCTGAGTACATTTAACCACCAAGTTATCTGTTTGCCTTGTTATTCTTACAGTGTTTTCTCCTACTGTCTCTATCTCTATAACTCTTTCTGATGGTTGGAGGGGAAGGTGCGCTGCTTAAACAGGGAATAAAGCAAGGTCATATTCTATTTGCTCTTTAATTTTTAACCAGTCGAGCTTCTTTATGAATGGAGTAGCAGGGGACTTTTTCCACCTCCACAGCAATTTTAGCAGCAAAATTCTGAATTCTTTGTACCTTCTGTATTAGAGTTTTATGCCCTCCTCCCCATAAACACAGCCCAATATGAAAATAAGCTCAGCACTAGCGATTCAACGACCATTTTTCTTGAGTCAAAGTCAAAAGATTCCTTGTGTCTGTACAAAAACACTAAAATGCCATTTGCTTTCTTACATATAGATTCTATATGACCATTAAATGTCAGATTGCTATCTATATAAACCTAGAGGGGAGGGGGAAGAGTAGAGATGTACCAGCTCTGATGCCCAGATTCGATGATATTCTATCTATATATTAGGGAGAGCCTACAAATATAAACTGAGTTTTATTTGAAGGTTTATTTTCAAACCGTTTTGGCAGAAGTAGGAATTGACTGATCGCATGCTACGGAAGGGGGGGGGTGGTAGGGGAGGGGATGGAAGAGGATAGGGGAGGGGAAGGGAAGAGGAAGGGAGGAGGAGGACACAGCTAAATTAACACTTGATCGCATGCTGGAAGGGAAGGGGAAAGGGAAGGGAAGGGATGGAAGAAGGAAGGGGAGGGAAGGGAATGGAAGAGGGAAGGGGAGAGGACACAGTTAAATTAACACTTGATTGTATGTACCAGAAGGGGAGGGGGAAGAGGGAAGGGGAGGGGAATGGAAGAGGAGGGGAGGGGAGGAAGGGAAGGGGATGGAAGAGGAAAGGGGAGGGGAAGAGAAAGAAGGGAGGGGATGGAAGAGGAAGGAAAAAGGAGGGGAAGGAAGAGGGAAGGGGAAGGGGATGGAAGAGGAAAGGGGAGGGGGAGGGAAGAGGGAAGGTGAGGGGGATGGAAGAGGAAAGGGGAGGGAAGAGGGAAGGGGAGGGGGATGGAAGAGGAAAGGGGAGGGGGAAGGAAGAGGGAAGGGGAGGGGGATGGAAGAGGAAAGGGGAGGGGGAGGGAAGAGGGAAGGGGAGGGGGATGGAAGAGGAAAGGGGAGGGGAGGGAAGGAAGGAGGGGATGGAAGAGGAAAGGGAGGGGGAGGGAAGAGGGAAGGGAAGGGGATAGAAGAGAAAGGAGGAGGGGAAGAGGGAAGGGGAGGGGATGGAAGAGGAAAGGGGAGGGTGATGGAAGAGGGAAGGTGAGGGAGAGGACACAGCTAAATTAACACTTGATCGTGTGCTTTGGAAGGGAGGGGGGAGGGGATGGGTGGGGGAAGGGAATGGAAGAGGGGAAGGGGAGGGGGAGGACACAGCTAAATTAACGCTTGATCTGTGCCTGGGGAGGGAATGGAAAAGGGAAGGGGGAGGGGGATGGAAGAGGGAATGAGAGGGGTTATATAGTAGATAGATTCTACCGAGTCAAAGAAGTGGTGAAAAATCTGTAGAATTTCATGCAAATCCTGAGATACTGGGAGAGGCCACTGCAAGGTCACTAGAGGTCACTGCTGACCCACTGATCATGTAAATGTGTATTGTCACCGGGATTGAATGACCATTGAAAATTTTAAGTCCATCGGACGAAGGGAACAGGCCGAAAGTTGAGTTACAAGATTTTAGGACAGAAAGACTGACAGACAGATGCATTAGTCAAGGTAAATAAAAGCATGTAATAATAATAATAATAAGAAGAAGAAGAAGAAGAACTCTCTCTCTCTCTCTCTCTCTCTCTCTCTCTCTCTCTCTCTCTCTCTCTCTCTCTCTCTCTCTCTCTGTAATCAGCTGTCAAGGAATGGAGAAACTAGTTTTTTTTTTTTTAAGAAAGAGAATATGAATATTAGAATATAAGTGATAGAGAGTGAATGAGAATGAAAAGAATGTTAGCAAGGACGAAAGTCGAGGATGTAAAGCAAATGAGAAGATAGAAGACATTAAACGATAATCAGGAGAGCGATGTGCGGGAGAAATATCATCATTGTATTTTATCGTTGTTTCAAGTGTTTTAGAGACACCGCCGAGTGAGAATCGTAGCAGAGTAAGTTGAAGAAGTTCGACAGATTAGCCCGAAGAAAATCAAAGGGAATCGATGAGGTACAAAAGAGGAATATAATGCTGATGATGGAGACCGAAAGTTGTGGCTAAGTTGCTCTAGTTTTGGTCAGTGCATGACGACGACCAGTATGTAAATCATACTGATCGTAATGAAATCGTGACATCTCATAACAAACTATCAACGACTCGTACTCTGTTCAGTGGAAAATCTTAGCTAACTCGCATTGAAATCTTATCAGCTAGTACTAGCGCTTGCTACCTCGTACTGAATTTGTATTCAACTCCTCGATTTCTTGTCCAGTCATGACAGTATGCCGGGTACAACGAGATTATTTAGTTCTCGATACCTAGCCCAAATGGGTCCGCATTTTTGTTGAATGTGAAAGTCATCTCACGTGTAACTTAGAGACGGTTGCACTCGTTCGCTAATAGTGATAGGTCAGGGTAGACTAAAAGCGATAGTGAACCATACAACAGTGAGAAATGACCAGACCCGCTAGTTATTCTGCACCATTTAGGCTGACTACTGTATATTAATTTATATTTTCCGGAAACTAATTAACCCTAACTTGCAAAGTATTACTTAGCTCTTAAGAGAGTAGTTAATTCTAACTTAATTGTACTTTAGAAGAAAATCAGTCTTAAAGAAAGTGGACCCTATCTCTCTTTCTCCTCTATTCTTTACTGGTCTTCTTACCTTTCACGCACACAGCTGGTTAACGCTCTGTCTCAATGGCTGACTTGGAAATGCCCAACCAGCAACAGAATAAAATAGAATATATCGGTTAACAGTAAAAATATAAAAAAAAAAAATAAGTAAAAAATTGGGGAACTGTGTAGTGATCTTAAAAAATGTCAGAAACAAACTGCCTTTACAGATAGGTAAACTTGTACACAAAAAGTCTTACGGAAACCCAATATGACAGCAAAGGAAACGGAGCTGGTTTCCTCTTGAAACAACATCGATAAAAGTTCTTAAAGGAGTTAGCAACCTTTGTTCCGTCTCCTTCAGCCGCCCACATCCTCTCTAAAAGAAATACTCCACAAATACTTACTGTTCGTTCACGCTTCGTGCAGTACATTTATGTAGACATGAACAAGGGAGAGAGAGAGAGAGAGAGAGAGAGAGAGAGAGAGAGAGAGAGAGAGAGAGAGAGCCACAGTCGATACAGAAGGGATACGATACCAAACACGTTCCTAAGGAATATGAGAACTAATTTCATTGTTAGTTATTTTGGATAATGACTTCACCTCGGCAAATCAGAGAAAATGTTTGGGTATGATTCAATTTGGAAAGTTACACAAGCGACGAAACTATTTTACAGCAGAGAGAGAGAGAGAGAGAGAGAGAGAGAGAGAGAGAGAGAGAGAGAGAGAGAGAGAGAGATTAGCGTTAGGCTATAAAAGATCACCGGTATCCGTTCTCGATTGCAGCAAAAGTAAAACGACACGAGAACGCATGTGACTGCTTAATCTCCATATACTCGTATCAACAGTTTCCATTGAATTCTTTCATCTCTCCGTATGCAAACGAAAAAACAGTCGAAAGGTTACCGAGTAGAATAAAAAGAAAGTATTCGAATCCACTGAAAAAATTTCACAAACTTTCTTGACTTCCAGCCATCGCATCTAATGAAATCCGTGAAAACGTTTTAGACGTGTCCTCTGAATCGGACGGACAGACAGACAGACAGATACTTGTAAGGCAGAGGCCCCAACCATCTTCGCAGTATTAGGTATTATCATCTCTGTTTCAGGAGGTGGAATCAGAGAGCTCATGGATATGAATATTATGATGACGGGAGTCCTATGCTTTCAGTATAGTGCCTTGGAAAATACGAAAATAGGGAACTCTCTCTCTCTCTCTCTCTCTCTCTCTCTCTCTCTCTCTCTCTCTCTCTCTCTCCATTTCACCAACCTCTGTTATGTGTTCTCAATAAAAAGCCTTGGAATGTTTGCTTCAACGAACGCGATAATTTTCGAAAGCATTCATGAACCATTTACGTAATAGAGATGCTCTTCAAAGCACTTGATAAAGAGAACTATTCAACTTGCAGATGGAAGCTCTTTCTTCGCATCCTGTGTTCATTTAGCGCTTTTACATCAATTAAGGCAATTTGGTGCATTGACTCTAACGACTACGACAGCTATAACAAGCACAGCCATAACAATAATAATAATGATAGTGATAATAACTAAATTTAAGCCGTATGTGTTCCGATGAACAAATGCTATTATTTCGACAGCGACACTTTATAATAACTGCACGATTTGATAACATAAAAATTATTATTATTATTATTATTATTATTATTATTATTATTATTATTATTATTATTATTATCCCAGCTATGACACTTCCCGTTTTGTATATCAGTTAACTTTTTTGATAATAACTGCACGATTTGATGACATAAAATTATTATTATTATTATTATTATTATTATTATTATTATTATTATTATTATTATTATTATTATTATTATCCCAGCTATGACACTTCCCGTTTTGTATATCAGTTAACTTTTTTGTTTTTATCAATGTTGGATTGCTTTTAATTTTTAACTGCGTAGCAGCAGGAGCTCAAGGCGTCAAGCAAAAACTATTAAATAAACGGAAAACATTTTTACCCGGGAATTACAGAAGAATTCATGAAATCACTAGCGGATCCAGGAAAATTTCATGGGGCGGCCACCAATTTTCATATTATACATACATATATATTTTATATATATATATATATATATATATATATATATATATATATATATATATATATATATATATATATATATATATTATATATAATTGTTGTTATTATTATTATTTTTTATCAAAATTTTAATACTTGTATAATAATTTTATATTTTTCCCATTTTTAAATTTCCCATTTATGTTATTATTATCTCAGTCTTCAATATTATTTTGTCATTATTTTCATGGGGGGGCCACGTGCCCCCTCCCCCCCCGGATCCGCTAGTGCATGAATTCACCTCATTTGTTTTTGAATTATGTCTGTTTTTCGTCCGACGTTGTTTTGCAAATTTATGGACATTATAACGAAGATTTTTTTAGTATATCATTTCATCAAAAATAAGAAGTAATGGATTTTCATAAGTTTCAACTCTTACTTTTTTAAAGATGCTTAACCTCCGGAGTGTTTGCTTACAAGCACACAAAGTTGATAGGAAATCATTCTAAAATAATGGGATCCTCTTTTTTTATATAAACACACCAAACATCAAAATCTCGAGTCGTCTGCTGTTACGAAACGCAACGGACATTTCCACAGTAGTCTAAGAAAACACTAAATATTCTGGAGATGCAAAGTCATTTCCCCGGGCAAAGGAGCGAAGGCAGTCAAAGACTTGTGCTTCCCGAGGCCGCAACAGTGATTTATCTTGCTCACGTAAATGGCAGCATCTTCTTCTTCTTGTGCATTTCGTACGAGCGTTTATTCCTGCGAGGAATTTATGTCTCAATAAACCATTTTTCTTTGCAACCAGTAATGCACTGGAAGTGCCAGTGGAACACTCGACCGAATACTGATAAGAGAAATAATAGAAGTTGTGTTCAAGTTTAAGTATGACACTTTCAGTCCAAGTTGTGTATGAAAATCCACATACTAAGGATGATAGGGAAAAGTGTGAGCTTGATGCTGCTAAATACAACTGCTTTTTCATGTAGATACATAATCATGTGCAGCGCTTGAATTTATTTCATTTCTAAACTGAACGGGTGTGCACAGTGGTAGGCTAATAAGCACAGACAGTTGTGCGTGTGTATGCGACTGTTTGGATGAGATGTGCGTGTGTATCCCGTAGGGGGTTAGTGCCGTCAGTGCAACCCACGCGGTGCACTGCAGGCATTACTTAAGGTTCTTTGCAATGTCCCTTCGGCCCATAGCTGCAACCCCTTTCATTCCTTTTACTGTACCTCCATTCATATTCTCTTTCTTTCATCTTACTTTATACCCTCTCCCAACAATTGATTCATAGTGCAACTGCGAGGTTTTCCTTCTGTTACGCCTTTCAGACCTTCTCACTGTCAGCATCCCTTTCAGCGCTGAATGACCTCATAGTACCCAGCGCTTGGCCTTTGGCTTACATTCTATATTCCGTTCTATTCTGTATGTGTGTGTGTGCGAATTCATAAACCAGAAAAGATCCATAAATGGAGTGGAAAGAAAGTACTGATAAGCAAACCGCGTGCAAGGGTCTGAGCGGAAATGGCAGTAAAGAAAAATTATGAAAATAGCCTTTAGATTTTCTTTTGTGAAACAGACCCGATAATAAGCTTGTGGCGTGACTGAAAGGGACCAATGAAGTTTATGAAGAGGAAATAAAACCTTCACAAAAGGGCTGAATAATGGGATAGTTACAGATGCTGAATGGAAGGCAGGATCGCTGAACCCCCAAGACTGCTCGGGGTACTATTACCGTTACTAAAGAAATTTCAGCAAAATAAAGTAACAAAATAAAAAAGAATTACCTCATAACATGGGCGATATAAAGAGCAGCATAGTAAATTGCAGGTGAAGATTTATAAGGAAAACGAAACTGAAAAACAGGTATAAACAACCATTACGGTTAAAAATAAAAAGCGTCAGTTAAACTGTTTACCAGAAACATTTCAATCTCCAAGAAAGATATAACCAAATATATTCGAAATATATTACCAAGAGACTGATCCACCATCTTGCGCTGAAGATAATCAAGAGTTCGATGCAAGTTACAATTAACTTTTCAATTGGCCCTTGTTCTTAAAGAGGGGATAGGTAAAATCCAAGTGACACTCCAAAACCAACTCTTGGACGTAAACAGATGATACATGAGGAAAGGAAGAAATAAAATCCGCCATCAGTGCAAAGAGAAATTTTTAAATTTAAATCTAATCTCTCATTAATCTGTTATAAAAAAAAAAAGTTTAAACTACAAAATATAATTTAAGTGGGCATTTCCACATAGACTAGTATAGCGGATATAACACATAGTCATTTAGGTAATAACAAATATGAGACTGACATCTGCCAATTTTATGATAGAGATTTGCGAAGTACTACTAATTATAGAGCTATCATAAGGGACATAAAGCTCGCTATTATTAAGGTTTGTGTATTTTGGTTCCTTCTGCCGGATTAATTAGAACAAGAGAATGAATTATTTTATATTTGAGTATTTTTGATTGGGAAGGATGGATATATATATATATATATATATATATATATATATATATATATATATATATATATATATATATATATATATATATATATATATATATATATATTGTATATATATATATATGTATATATGTATTTATATGATATATATATATATATATATATATATATATATATATATATATATATATATATATATATATATATATATATATATATATATATATATATATATATATATATATATATATATATGATATATATATATATATATATATATATATATATATATGTATATATATATATATATATATATATATATATATATATATATATATATATATATATATATATATATATATATATATATATATATATATATATATATATATATATATATATATATATATATATATATATATATATATATATATATATATATATATATATATATATATATATATATATATATATATATATATATATATATATATATATATATATATATATATATATATATATATATATATATATATATATATATATATATATATATATGACAATACATTTGATTTTAGAATTACCATGTATATCCAGTTATATGATATACCTTCAAGATGGAACTAGGCGCTCAGTTGCAAAACCAAGTTTGATTACTCCAGCTGTTTTGGCTTGATGAACACACAATATCGGCTCTGATTTGTAGGCAGCCAGCCGACCGAGCTGGTATGCGAGTACGCAATCGTTAGAAAATATAGATTGTGTGTCTAATTCTGCCCAAAAGTAAGTCTGATCGATTATTAGCAAAGCAAGAGCGATATCGTCTAGACGTAGCTTTGTGTGTTTCAATCTCTTAGAAACCGGCAGTTAATAAAGTTCAGACTTCTTTTTTTCTGTGTAGACTGTGAACTTGTGAATTTTACCATATCCAAGACACTTATGTATTTGTGGGGAGAGTTGGACATAATCATTTATGTCACTTTAATATTCTATTTTATTGTGTTTTTGTTTCACATTTATTAACCATGCATTTTAAACTTTCATTGTTATGTTTTGCACTTGTATATTTGTGGGAGATTACGATAATTCTTCGACAGATGTCTGTGGAATTGCTGTGGTTATAGAGAAAGGACACTGCAATCTTTGCAATGTGGTTTCATGTGGTTGACTTTGAGACTACGTATAATGTCTAAGATGGAGTGTGTGGGATAGTCATAGTAAGATTTTTAGTCAGGGTAAGATTAAATCTGAGCTAGACTATTTTGACTTGATAATTCATTTATTATGCATTTTAATCTTTTCTTTGTTAATTCATTACTTGTTGGGTTTGTTTGATAATAAATCTATTTTTGTAGGAAAAGATTGTGTTTTTAGAAGATCCATTTCTTTTTGAGGATTATGTTCGAGAGAGAAAGAGGTCTGTATGCTGAGAAGAGAAATTATGTTGATATATATATATATATATAGATATCTATATATATATATATATATATATATATATATATATATATATAGCTATATATATATATATATATATATATATAGGCTATAAAGTCCGGATTAATTAGTCTTTCAAACAAGAGCTGCCAACTTGTATGGCAAAGTTATTTTCAATTGAAAGACCTGATCGATTGATGATTTTGAAATTTATTTCTGTTTTTTTTGAACTTGTTCTGGGAGGTAGGGGTCAATGAAATATATATATATATATAACACACATTTCTGACTCACATCAGGATCGAACCCAGGTCTTTCAATTGAAAGGCAAGGCCGCTGCCAACTTGTATGGCAAAGGTGGATGCGGCCTTGCCTTTCAATTGAAAGACCTGAGTTCGATCCTGATGTGAGTCAGAAATTTATTTCTGTTTCACACGGTATTGTGTGGTGATTATATATATATATATATATATATATATATATATATATATATATATATATATATATATATATATATATATATATATATATATATATATATATATATATATATATATATATATCCCACACTACCAAGAAGGGTTTAGCACATCAGTACGTAGGAAGAGTACCTTCACTGGATTGGGTACAGGCTTTTAAAGTCATTGTTTTCATAATTCTAAGCTGAATTCCATGATGACCTTGCTTCATCGAACTGGCAGGCATTATACGAGGAAATGACATATCTCAGACTATATGTTATCAGTAACTGTCATCCATCAAATTCGTTTCATAAATCTGTTGGTAAATTCCTTAATAACGTTCTTATTCCACGCCACACTGTACCTGATGTTCCAAAGATGCCTTATCATATTTTTTGACTTAGAGAAAGCATATGACACTACCTGGAGAATTGGCATCATGAAACAATTGCACAAGATGGGCATATGTGGAAGAATGATCAGGTTTATATATTCCTTTTTAACAGACAGACTTTTTTTACGGTAAGAGTGGGAAACTCCTTCTCCCAACCTTTTATGCAGGAGGAAGGAGTTCCCCAAGGAAGCGTTTTAAGTGTAACACTTTTTTCAGTGGCAATAAATAGTGTGGTTGAAAAAATCTCACCCCTGTTAAATGCTCGCTTTTTGTCGATGACCTTGCAATATACTGCACAGGATATGATTCCTTGTCTGTATGTAAACATTTGCAAAGGTCTATTAATGCTATTACTAAGTGGGCTGATGAGAATGGTTTCAAATTCTCCTCTTCCAAAACAGTTGCAGTAAGATTCACCAGATGCCGGCGTGTGGAAGACGTTCCCACACTTAGTTTAAAAGGGTCCATCCTTCCTTACGAAAGTGAAGTTAAATTTCTGGGGATGACTATTGACCATAAATTAACATGGGCTAGCCACTTAAATGCCCTAAAGTTTAATGTTAAACAACCTATGAATATTTTAGGGCTGATAAGAAATCCCTTCTGAGGCTATATGACTCTCTTTGTCAATCTAAGCTAGACTATGGCTGTCAAATTTATTCCTCAGCCTGTAAAACCAAGCTAAAGGAACTGGATGTTGTACACAACATGGGGTTGAGAATATGCTCAGGGGCTTTTAGAACTTCGCCTGTTGAAAGCATATATGTCGACACAGATCATTTTCCCCTTGATCTAAGAAGGCAAGAGCTGGGGTTGCGATACATGGCTAGAATGAAAAGTACTCCCAAAAATCCCTCCTTTCAAGCACTAAAGGAAACAGACTCTCGAAGTTTTTCTGGTACAAGAGCTTCTAAACCATTCCAAATTCGACTGAATGAGGATATTAGGAATAATCACCTTAAATCCCAGAAAGTCCTGGAAGTAGAATATCCTGTAAATCCTCCATGGCTTATTCCAGAAGCATCAGTATGTAAGAAACTGTTTAACAAAAAGGACTGCACTGAAGAAGAGATTAGGGGAAAATTCTTAGAGCACGATGTTACCCATACTAATTTTACAAAAATCTATACAGATGGATCAAAGTCAGATAGTGGTGTTGGTTGCGCTGTTATCCTTGGTGATACAGCGTACACAGCTAAATTACCTGACTCTGCATCAATATTTACTGCCGAATTAACAGCCGTAGTCTCTGCCCTAGATTTAGTTTTTCAAAGTACTGACTCTAATTTTGTCATATACTCAGACTCTAGAAGCATCTTAGAAGCTATTAAAAAATTCAATAGCTTTCATCCATTAATTCAAAAAGTTCAGGAGTGGCTTTTTCGTATATATTGTCGGCGTAAATCAGTATCTTTCTGTTGGGTCCCTTCTCGCGTGGGGATTCGCGGAAACGAGATGGCAGACAGGGAAGCGAAAGCTGCTAGTATTTCATCAGAAACCTCTTTCAGAAAAGTGCCTCATACAGACCTAAAAGGTCCCATTAGACCTAATGTTTTAAGTAAATGGCAAGAAAGGTGGACTTCTCCTCTCTTGCCAATAATAAGAAATATAGAAATATTAGGGATAATATACTACCGAGGTCTTCGTCATTCCAGCTTGACAGACGAACAGAGGTTATTTTAACCAGATTAAGGATTGGGCACACTCGTCTAACCCATCAGTTTATTTTAGAAGGAAGCAGCCCTCCAGGGTGTGCTTACTGTGACGAAACACTAACAGTGGAGCACATTCTGGTGGTCTGCCCCAGATATTTTAACCAAAGAGAAAGATATTTTCAGGGTAAATCCCTGTCTGATATTTTGGGAGATGAAGCAGATATTTGTGCTATCATCTCTTTCTTAAAGTGTGTTAAAATTTTTAACGATATTTAATTTATTTCTTAATATATTTATTACATCACGTAGAATTTTAATGACATTAAATTTTTTACTATGTATATATCACATCATTCATTAAACTTCATACCCTTATTTATTGGTCACATCACTTCTTTTTATTTATTAATCATTTCCTTAATGAATTCATAACTTTAACATAATTTATTTTCTCTTCATTACGGCGCTGAATGGCCCTCTTGGCCCCAGTGCCTGGGCTTTTGCCCTAAATATCATACATCCATCCATCCACTTCTGGATAGGTTTTCTGGATAGGAACTACTTCACTTTGGATAGATTTTTCAGATAGTAACTACCTCACTTCTGGATAGATTTTCCAGACAGTTACTGCCTCACTTCTGGATAGATTTTCCAGATAGGAACTACTTCACTTCTGGATAGGTTTTTCAGATAGTAACCACCTCACTTCTGGATCGATTATCCAGATAGTAACTACTACCTCAATTCTGGATAGATTTTCTGGATAGCAGTTATTTCACTTCTGGATAGATTTTCCTTTAAGAGTCTAGTCTGTGCTTCCAAGGCAAAATATAATTTGAACTTGTGCAAAAAACTGACAGGAACACATTACGTTTGCCCTGTAGCATTCGTTTAAATATTCCTTGTTAAACATCTAGGCTGCTGACGTGAGAAGCAGAAAGAAAGCAAACAATAATTTATTTCTCAGCAAAAAAGCTGTTTGTCTTCAAAGAGAAAGCTTTGAAGAAACGCAAGCACTGCAGTCACTTTCACATTCATAGCATGAAGGATGAGTCACTGTCGCTAACATTGTTGATAATGGTGTTGTTTTGATGCAGGCAGAAATATTATTATTCCTTTTCAGTATGTCAGTATGCCTGGCTGTGTGGTTTTCTTCTCAGTAAGTTTTTGATTATTTATTTAAAGGTATTTATCTGTGGGGCTTTTTGTCCACCCTGCTCCTTTTTATCCGTGGGAATGGGTAGTGCTAAAGGGTTACAGCCTTCTGGATCTGGTTTCTGTGCAAGTCTTCAGTGGTGAGGTTGCTAGCCTCATGCTCTTTTTCTTGACACGGACCTAATATATATACATACATACATACATACATATATATACATACTATTATATATATATATATATATATATATATATATATATATATATATATATATATATATATATATATATATATATATATATATATATATATATATATATATATATATATATATATATATATATATATATATATATATATGTATGTATGTTTGTATATGTGTGTTGGTGGATGGGTGTGGGTGTATACGTGCGCACGATTGTCCACCAGACTCCAGGTGTGCAAGAAAAGTTTGTTCCTGACAATACCTCGAATCTCACAATATGTTCGTCATTGTTTCTGTGAACCTGCCTTTTATTCGAAAGAGCGTCTCTTCTTCAAATTCCATTGTCAGCCAAATGCATCCGTGGTCCCCTGGCACCTGGTTCTTATTCCAGGAATGTCCCGAGTACCTGTAATTGTCCAAACGTGTAATTTACTGTACACCACTCTCGCGATATAATACGGGTTGTCATTATTTTTTTCTTCGGGTGATTTGATGGATTTTCTTTTTTTTGTAAAATTGTCCTAGGAATCGTTTATCCTCAACGATGTTTGTTTAATTTTTAGTTTTCTGTAAAAGAAAACTAGTGAGATGGCTTTGTCTGTCCGTCCGCCCTCAGATCTTAAAAACTACAGAGGCTAGAGGGCTGCAAATTGGTATGTTGGTCATCCACCCTCCAATCATCAAACTTCCCAAATTGCAGCCCTCTAGCCTTAGTAGTTTTTATTTTATTTAAGGTTAAAGTCAGCCGTGATCGTGCGTCTGGCAACGCTGTAGGTGCCAACACATCCCACCACCGGGCCGTGGCTGAAAGTTTCATGGGTCTCGGCTGAGAGTTTCATGGGCCGTGGCTGAGAGTTTCATGGGTCGTGGCTGAGAGTTTCACACAGCATTATACGCTGTACAGAAAACTCGATTGCGCCGAAGAAACTTCGGTGCATTTTTTACTCGTTATCTATTAAGTATAAATATGCAGATTGTGATTTCATATTTACTTGGGTGCTTAGTTCTACGGTAAAGATAGTATGTATAGTTATCGAGCATGACTGTCTATTTTTTTTATTATTATTATTTAGAGCAAGGATAAAGCAACAAACAACCTAGTGTCCTTATTCTCCTCTAGTTTACATAAACAAGAAAATGAAAACAGGAGAAAAACCCTAGCAAAATTTAAGTTAGGCCAGAGACCTTTCTCTAAAACCTAAAAATTTATATGTGCATTAGAAGCAAAGTACTTGAGGATTCCAGAGTGAAGTCGTAGAGGGAAGGAAACAAGTCACTAGACTCAGCAGTCTAATTACCAGTGCTTATCTCTTCAGAGTAAACAGTTTATCTGGAATGAACTTTGTTGATTTTGTTTTTCATTCTAACTTACCTTTGAAGGCTACTTTTCCTAACAGATATGTG
Source organism: Macrobrachium rosenbergii (assembly GCF_040412425.1). Taxonomy (NCBI): domain Eukaryota; kingdom Metazoa; phylum Arthropoda; class Malacostraca; order Decapoda; family Palaemonidae; genus Macrobrachium; species Macrobrachium rosenbergii. The sequence goes on along the minus strand of NC_089794.1, from coordinate 54,663,080 downwards.
ATTTGGTGTTAATACCAATATTTACTCCTTTCTTAACTTTGTCAACATTCCACACAACTTCTGTCCAACTTTCATCACAGTATCCTGATTACTGCTTTTCTTATAATCTATTTTTTTTCTGTACAGTATCTTCTTTTTTCTTCGTCAAACGATTATCTTGAATCTTCTTGATTTCTTATTCTCTAGTGTTACCGATTGCATACAGGATCTATTTTTTTTTTCATTTATCGCCTCTAGAAATACGATTGGCCGGTGTTCCATCCACTGACATAGTATAATCTATAATTAGCATATAGAGGTCCTGCCACAAATAACTGGAGCGTTTTTCATATCTAGAAATACCTTGCATTGCTCTTATTTGTAAAGTCGAATAATAATAATAATAATAATAATAATAATAATAATAATAATAATAATAATAATAATAATAATAATAATAATAATAATAATAACTGGAAGTGGAATCCTGTTAATGTAAGCAAAAGAGCAATAGCAGTATTAGTAGTACACATAAACTGCTTTCATGAAATTTCCAGAGATCTAATTAATTTCGTAGTCCGTCTCTTTACCCCATTGATTAGAAGCTTGGATCTCTCACTTCCCCTTTTGCGGAAAGAGCTAATCTGCTTCTGTGAATGTTCAGAAATCTTGGTGTGAATCATTGTGTTTTATTACCATAAGCTGTTGATATGCATGGGACGTCTGGGAACCAATATCTCTAAAAGCATAATCTTATCAGGATAATGAAAGTGCTTTTTAAGGGACTGCAGCTTTGACGAGATATATGCAAGGAAAAATTTGTAGTTATGGCTTGTTTGGTATAATAGGTTTAATTTTTTTCTAGTTCACTTTGAATAGGTGGTATTATATGATTTATTTGTTTAGGATATAATACCACAAAAGAATGTATGCTCAATCTGAAATAGGATTTCTGATATAGGAAAGTATATTTCTGACGCAAGACTTCATCTTTGAAATGGGAAGACGGAATTATTCTTAGAATCTGTGTTCCATAGTTTTTCTTAAAGAACAGCGGGAGTCGTAGAATACTCAACAAAATTTACAAAATGGAAGTTTAAAAAGTGACGAAATTCAATATAACAGTTATCTGACGACAGACGAGGAATGACAACTTTGTCACTATTACGATAACTTGATCTGAACTATGCCTTGGATACTCGTGATCAAGCAATTAATCATAGTTTCAGCCTCATCAGTCCTAGTTCAACAACATATTCCCAGAGCAATTTTGAATTAAATTGCTGTGGAAAAATGACACAGGGCAATGGCAAATCAAACTTAAAGGAGACTGGTAAAACAGTCATACAATTAATCCGGAAACTAGCTTACTTTTCTGATCCCAATTTACCGAATCATTATGACAGCAACATTTTTGACACGATAATTCAAGGAAGATTCACGAGGATAAGTTTCGACCTAACCTAGTGGGCAAATTGCGAGATTCAGTGGTTACCATACATTTAAGCACTTACTCATGCTTTTTATTCGCATAAATTACTACGCCCTGACAGCCAATGAAAGACAATGAACTGGGCTCACCATCATCTCTCCCATACAGACGGGTCCCCTTTGATAACCGTTTCGGAACGATTGACCTAACTTCTGGCATTGGCCGGTCTCTAGTGGCACTTAATGTTCGGCGACATGGACTGCAGATTGAAGACTTCGTGGTACTTAGTTAGTGCCATATTCTGGAGCCTGGCTTGTTTTTCTGCTAGTTGCTGACTCTGCCCAACCTCTGACAATTAATTCTAGCATCTAATCGTGCTAAAGTGGCTTGGTATGTGAACTGTATTCCCATTTGCAGCGATCCATATGGTCACCGTTTTATTCTTTCTTTTATTTATTGATTAGTTTCGGTGATCTGGTTAGTAATTTTGCCAGCGTTTAGACATCGGGCCATCACCTTCAACGACCTGCATTTTCGTTGCTGTTTCGCTACACTGAATTAATGTGAACATCCTTATTAGTAATATATTTATACAACAATATACTCGTACTTATTGGCTATTTGGTCACGTTTTTAACAGGTATGTTAACATTATCTTAGTCTAATACCGTCATACATAATCCATGTCCACCCAGGTTGTATTATAAACTTAGACAGAAGTAGATGGAAATTGAAATCCTGTGTATATCACCTGACGGCACAGGAGCGGCTAGTATTCTTAATCTGTCGTGGAAGAGACTCTTCTCCAATGCACTTCTTGAACACCGTTGCTTGTCGGCAGCGTATTATCTGTCAAATCTGAATGATATGCAGCTTCTGCCTGTTTTGCCTTCTGTTCTGTTTGATGATTGTTCCCATGTACGTTGGCATCTACAAAGGGCCCCATAGACAATACGACCGGTGGATCAGGTTCCGTTCTAACTCCGGTATCCGTGTTGCCCATAGACGTTCGGATTTACTTCAATTTGCCAAAACCTGGTAGAGTGTGGACAAGGCCGCTCCGCTCAGTGATGAGGCTATAGACTGCACTTATGGAGCAGTCGCTGTGGCGTATGTTGCAGCTGAAATTGGAAAACTCAAGGGAAAAAGGAAAACATGGATTAAACTTTGGTTGAAGAAGAGAAATAAACTATCTCACGATTGCCTAATTAATGAATTGAAACTTAAACCTGATGATAAGTTCAGTTTCGTGAGAATGGACGAGCAGACATACATGGAATTATTAGATATAGTCTCCTCGCTCATAGAAATAAAAAACACACACACACACACACATACACATGATAAGACAACCAACATCACCGTATGAGAGGTTGTTAGCTACGCTTCGCTTCCCCGCCACAGGTTGTTCTTTTGGGGCATAATAATCCAAGGGACATGCAAAGCAAATATTCAAATTTTGCAAAAAGAGTTTATGAAGGTAAAAGCGTAGCTGTTGCATATACAGCATCTTGCATAGATCTAGTGGTATATAGACTATTCTGCAGTAGGTCTAGGGTCCGTTAAAGAAGACTAGGCCTTTAAACCTACTTTTCTTTAACCAAGTAAGAATTATAATTATCTCTTTTGTATAAAAAATTTTTAATTTATGCAAAGAAAATGAAAATTACATTCAAAACTTTATCATAAACTTTTGTTTTATGTAAGGAAAATAACACACACACACACACACACATATATATATATATATATATATATATATATATATATATATATATATATATATATATATATATATATATATATATATATATATATATATATATATTGCATCCTTCTTCTGTAATATTCCAACTAATTTATGATAAGCCACATTGCGCTCTCCTTTATCGGAATAATCCTTGCACTTAATTAATTCTTCAGAGACAAGGATGTTGCCATGAAGTTCAATAAACTCTTCCCAGAACTCCTTGTCTGCCGACGTGGCTGTCTATGTATCCCTTTCAGCGTCTAGTTGAAACTGAAGTAAATCCTGAGATCGCGCCATGGACTCATAAAACGGAAGCCATGTATCTGGCAACGGCAGGTTGCGAACTGGACGGAAAGGCCGACGGATTCCGCCCACTTTTGGTTGGAGGAGAACACTATAAACAGTGAGATTTACTTCCGGTTCAGACGACTTGATCGTATCGTCTATGAGGCCCATAACTCCTTGCAGCTCCAGGAAAACTTAGTCATTAAAGAATGCGTTACAAAACACGAAAGAAAGTGCAAGAAAACCTGTTAGAATGCAATCCAGTTTTATAGAGCTGAAACTATTTCACTTTTCTACTCATTCATTAACAGAAATCCTCCAATTGTCCGGTTAAGTGCACCTGTTTTCTTGTACTGCCAAGCTTTGTAATTCTCTCCTCTGTTTTATTTTCCATGATTCAAATAATAATCTTACTTCAAGGTATGGTTTGATTGCTTCCGTTAGGGTTAGATAAGGGCGTTTGGCAGAGAGTACTGACGACGTCTATGTATAAAAAACTTGATAATGGGCATGCTATATTGACGAACTGTTTGTGGTGACCCAAAGTACTGGTGAAAGCATTGCCATCGTGCAAACGGCTCGCGAAGCCTTCTAAAAGACTGTCTCAGGCAAGGAAGTATGGAGTTTACTATGTTTTCCTTTTCCGTAAAAACAGCCAAGGTGCTGGAACCATAAGAAATAACTAGGGTTTCTCAGCTTCATGGAACAAACATGTGAAACAGCCACTGGGTTTTACATCCTACGCTTACCTGTAACTTACAGTTGATTTTTGAAGACTAGATGCAATTGATTTTCCTTTTTATTATAAGATTGATAAGTTTATACTTTGAGATTTATCTTTGATGAAGAAACATCGATAATTGATAAAGTAGTGAGGAATTAGCTTTTATTTGCCACGAGGGTAAGAATTCCACGTTTCTTCAGAATAAACTTTAATTTTTAGAAGTCTATACAGAAAAACGAAAGGGGAATACACTGAGAGACAGGTTGGGGTGCTTTTGCAAGAGTGTTTAAGGCATTGCTGGGTGGGGGAGGGTTGGCTAGCAGTGGGTGGGACTTCCGGTATCAAAGGTGAGATTTATTCGTATTCACTTCTAAGAGATTTATTAGTGGGAAGACTGCTGCAGGCTAAGGGTGAGATGCTGCTGGTGATGTTAACATTGTTTTAGATTTCTGTCAAAGGAAACTATTGAGATGGCTTTGTCTGTCCGTCCGCATCTTTTCTGTCCACCCTCAGATCTTAAAAACTACTGAGGCTAGAGGGCTGCAAATTGGTATGTTGATCATCCACCCTCCAATCATCATACATACCAAATTGCATCCCTTTAGCCTCAGTAGTTTTTATTTTATTTAAAGTTAAATTTATCCATGATCGTGCGTCTGGCACCGCTACAGATGTCAACAACACAGGCTGTGGCTGAAAGTTTCATGGTCCGCGGCTGAGAGTTTCATACAGCATTATACGCTGTACAGAAAACTCGATTGCGCCGAAGAACCTTCGGAGCATTTTTTACTTGTACGACGATGTTACAGGTGAATGAAGAAATTCAACAATGGTTTGATTATTATTTTTTTTTTCACCCATTAACCCGTCATTGGAGGAGTGGGATCATTTAGGGTGGACCTTGATATTCGGCTTAATGAAACTGTTAGACTGGTCAGAACTGGGTTCCCAGCCCAGGATGGAAACGCTGAATTTTTATAGGTCCCCTGTCACACCCCACTCTTGCATTGTTTCCACACCTGCTGGACTTAGCTTGGAAGATGATAGCCTTCTTCGAAAGATTAATTGTTGCCTCCAGGACGTCTGTCCCTTCCATTAGGGCATGGCGTCTTGAGACAGTGAACTAACTGACTTTTTTTATCCAACAAAATAGGAGAGCTAAAGATTAGTTGTGAAGACTTCATCTTAAGGGAGTTAAGTTTTGGAATGAAACAGAGGCGTTCGGGGACTTGAAATCCCAGAGAATGTGTAGTGTGTCACGTGGACAATGGTGTCCGTCAGACCTGACAGACATGCGGATAGTGTCGTAAAGGGAAATAGAATTTGGGATTAATCACAGTATGAATAATGATGCAGATGAAAATGTGCGAGAGGAAAAATACAAAAAAAGAGGCAAGAAGTGTATGATTTGTCCAAAAGACGCTGTATTGATTGTAATTAAATCATTGATATCATTAGCAATAATAATGGAAACAGTTCAGCAATCAGAGGATGTCAGTGACAGCAACTTTTTTTGCCTTTTATAAGAAGCCTATCTCTTTATGCATCGTTATTTTATTCACTGTGATTTTTGTCAAGGGCCAATGAATATGTGATCACTTTCTAGGTTTACATAAATAAGGTATATATGTAACCTCTCTCTTCCAGGCTTATACGACATACCTAAGCAAATATCTTGTGAGTTCCTGATAACTCTCTACAGAACAAACGATATTTCGTCGAAAAATAACATTAGATTCATACATTATTTATATTTTCCCTGAAGCATATGTTGTTTGTTCCGAGATTTGGTCTGATTTTGTTTAGAGATTCGGCGAGTTTGTACCGATATTCAAGCCGCAGGCCCATCGTTTTAGGAAATATAAACATTTCTATTTAAAATTCCTTTTCCAATTTCTTCGGAAACTGAGTAGATGAAAGCATTAGGAGTGGCCGTTGTTATAACAATTCCATGTAAAACATTTAATTTAAACTTTTCTGGCATAGCAGTAAACATGGCAGTTAAAAAGAAAAAAAAAACGTGTGCGGGGACCATAACCTGCCGAGTTCATTTCATTCAGAAGCAAAATATTCGGAAGGACTTTATTGTGAAGCGCAGAGATATCTGATCCAGTAACCATCCATAAACATGCTCAATTTAGGGAATAGAAGTCAAAGGCTCAGAAATCTAGGGAACAGAGGAAGTAACAATTAGCTGTGTTCTGCCGAACCAGGAACTACTAGTTAGAAATGAAGATCGAAGTTCATAGGATATTTGAATTGAATCTGTGCTTGTGCTCATTCAAGGCTAGCAACATGCCTGGGCTCAACAGGATTGTATTTTAGACAAATATGCTTTGGGTGGAAACAGTGAATAGTCTTTGAAGCGGCAGGTCCATCCAAGAAGTAAATAGTACTGAGCGCAAAGACATGTGAAAATATCGTTCAATGTGCACTTACGTAAAACAGACAAAATAACGGAGAGGATGAAATAACAAACCCGCTGATGATGAAAGAGAGAGCGAGAGAGAGAGATTTGATGGAGGATTTAATTTTCAACGTAGCCAGAATCAACGAACCCCATTCAGTAGATAATCAGTGAAGTTTTGTTTTCCACTTCTCTGTCTTGCCTTTTGAGATTCTTTACAACAAAGAATTGTATTCGACTGTCATTCGTTAATGGCCGAATAATAAAATGCCTGTAAATTGATAGTTACAGTTTCTTGGAAGGATCGTATTCTGGGCCTGGTTAAGTCGTCGTCTAGGAAGTTGCAAGTGTTCCTTAGGTGCCGAGTGTACTTCTCAGAGCAGCCCCTTCAGACCTCAGAGGACTTGTCCGTCATCGTATGAAGTATTGTCCTGTAGAATGAGAAGCTCTTCGCGCACTAATCTTCTTCATAGAACAGAATACAAGGCTTTCACAGATTGTTTGACCATGCTTGTGCTTCCAATTGGATGTTTGTTTCTGTTTGTTTCGTAAGTTGATACAAACTTGCATCAAACTGACTATGATCAATTCAGTTTGGAGTCACTTCATCTCTGTCGCAAGGTCGCCTCACTTTGCTTTTTTACAGATATTTTGAGCAGTGCTGCCTGAATCTTGAATAGCTGCCTTCTCTACTCTCTCGTCATCAATGGACGTTTTATGTGGGTTCGCAATCCCACATATAATGCTTGAAAGTCATGAATATAAGCTTTAACCAATTTAAATAATGCTTCATTCCCTAAGCGTCTGCAATAAGAAACCTGCCTATTTTTCAGTGTTCCCTGAATACAGCACCGTCTCTCTATAAAAGTCAGATCTGCCATTAATTATTAGGATCGTTCAGTAATATACTTCGCAGCCAAGACGTCTGTGCATAGTCTTTTCTATGTAGCTCTAGTAGGGCTTTTATTAAGTCATTAAAATTCGTTATGAGTAGCAAAAAAAAAAAAAAAAAAAGCGCCGTCCTTTTCATGTGACAGCGAGGTCGGGTATTCATAAGATGGTTTTTTCCAACCTGTTTTCTCTCTCTATTCCGAGTACTAGTGAAATCAGATTCATTTAGAACTCTTCCCGAACAGGACAAAGGAAGCCATTTCCCTTTGAATGAGGAGGCAAATTGCTCAGTTCCGAAAAAAGTAAACGCCATTTGGTCACCTGGTACTCTGCATTCCAGGCGGAATTGTCTTTTGTGTGCTAGTTTGCTTGCATGTTTGGGTATGTTTGCTTGCAGTGAGAATAATATATCGTTTTGAATTGCTCCAAGTTATATCGTTTGCCGAGTACGCATCTCCTTGGCCTTAGTGAACGGGGTGGTGGCAAATAAAGTATGTTTTATTGACAATGATTTCGGCTTTCCATTGAGACGGTATACGTTTTATTGCGGAATGGTGGACGGCTGTCGCTCTCTCTCTCTCTCTCTCTCTCTCTCTCTCTCTCTCTCTCTCTCTCTCTCTCTCTCTTTATGCATTATATAATATATATATATAGATATATATATATATATATATATATATATATATATATATATATATATATATATATATATATATATATATATATATATATATATATATATATATATAGTATATATATATATATATATAACATAACATGGTGAACACACCATTTCCTCAAGTGTTGTATAAGACCCCATCCTCTGATATATTGACTGGATTGGCCCTTTACTGTAAATTGGCTCCACCATATCTGATGGCTTCCTCGAACTGGAATTTTTTTTTTATTTCTTTTATTGCAGTAGTGTGTTTCGGTTATATAACTAAATGATAATTTGCATTAAGTAACATGTATAGATGCCTTTAGAGTGAAATAAGCTTAGGACTTTTACTTACGTTTCGAAGGAGGTAACTTTTTCACTTTTCTTGGTCTCTCTCTCTCTCTCTCTCTCTCTCTCTCTCTCTCTCTCTCTCTCTCTCTCTCTCTCTCTCTATAGGCATTATTTCTTGGCCACTACTTTGTTAAGCACAGACATAAAGCCTATATATATATATATATATATATATATATATATATATATATATATATATATATATATATATATATATATATATATATATATATATATATATATATATATATATACACAAGGGTAAGTCAAAAAGTTCCAGGAAAAATTGTTGAATGATGTATTTACACAGGAATAAAACAACCCAAATACTTGGTAAACAATTATCTGTGATGTAGTGATCATATAGACTTGTTACCTCAGTCATCCTCTTGCTACCGTGGTGTTAACATCTGCTTCAGAAAAGTAACTTCTTGAACCCATGGAAAATAAAAATTTTGAGATGAGAGCTAACATCAAGTTCCTGACCAAGCTTGATTGGAAACCAGGAAAAATTATTGAAGCTTTGCAACAAGTTTATGGAGATTCTTCTCCATCTAAATCAGTTGTTTATGATTGGATAAAGCGATTTAAGGATGGTCGGGAGGACCTCAAAGACAACCCAAGAGAGGGAAGACCATCGACTGCAAAAATGAAAGAATTGTGGCTTTGGTGCAGAATCTAGTGGATGAAGATCGTCGGATTACTATCGATATGATAGCTAATGAAACTGGGATCTCCCATGGTTCCGCATTTTCAATTTTAAATGAAAATCTTGGTTTGAGTAAACTTTCAGCACGTTGGGTCCCAAAAGCGTTGCGCGAAGACGAACTTCATCAAAGAGCTGAACTTTCTCTTGCAGTTTTAACGAAGATTGAATCAAATGAATCACAGTTTTTGACCGGATTGTTACTGGAGATGAAACTTGGATCCATCAATATGACCCAGAAAGTAAAATTCAATCAAAGCAATGGTTACCAAGAGGTTCAGTTGCACCAGTGAAGTTCAAAGTGGCGAGATCCGCCCAGAAGGTTATGGCAACAGTGTTTTGGGACTCCAAAGGAGTGATTTTGATTGATTTCCTTGAAGGACAAAAACAATCACGGGAACTACTACAAAGGTGTTTTGCAAAAACTGAAGACTGCATTGGCTAAAAAACGTCGAGGAAAGTTGCACCGCAGAATTTTGTTCCATCATGATAACGCTCCAGCACATTCATCAAGGGTTGCAAGAGAAGTCCTACGGAAATTTAGGTGGGAAACTCTTCCACATCCTCCTTATAGTCCTGATCTTGCTCCTTCAGATTTTTTCCTGTTCCCAAAACTCAAGGAACACTTAAGAGGAGTCCGGTTTGAATCTTTGGATGCTGCTAAACATGCAGTTTCAACATGGTTTAATAGAAAGACCCCAAATTTCTACAAAGAAGGGTTGCAGAGGTGGAAACAGCGCCTTGAAAAGTGTATAGAGTTAGATGGTAGATATGTAGAAAAATGATGTTTGAATTTCCTTAAATAAAGAGTATATTGAATTTTTCCGTATATACATATACATATACATATACATATACATATACATATACATATACATATACATATACATATATATATATATATATATATATATATATATATATATATATATATATATATATATATATATATATATATATATATATATATATGAGTGTCTTTACTGTGATACAACAGTATAATTTGAAAATAAAAAGGCCCATAAAACACTGTATTAACATTTCAACCATATATTTCGAACACTTCCTTCTGTGCCCCTGTTCACTGGTAAAATATGGACAGATGATAGATACAAGGGTATATATACAAAACATACGTAGGTGTGGCCATTGATCCAGGAAGGATGGAAATCAAGGTATTCCCTTGTGATTTTTGGCTTTTTTAGCTCCCGTCTGGCGATGCGTCTGGTGGTCGTATTTTCTGAAACACCTTTTTAAGAAGCAGCCTGAAGATTAACCTGTCGATGTCATCCGATTTCCAATGTCCTCCTGACAGGTTCATATTGTTGGTTTGATTGATGATAGCAGATTCCAGCAGATTCCTTTTGTATGGACAACTACTTTTGAAAACCAGCTCAGCCCCAGTCCAGTTTATGGTATGGGCTTTATCCCTAATATGTAGGAAAAACCCCAAACTCTCTGAGGCATATCAAGTCTGCTTTTATAGATCAGTGACTTCGCCTTCCGCCAGGACATGATGTCTTTGATATCATTATTTACACTATTTTACTGTACATCAAAGCCATTGCTTGCCGTCTACGTTTTTATTGGAGCTTCTTGTTTTGAACATTTATTTTAGGATGAAAATCTGATCATGGTTGGTCGGTCTGTAGTTCTTGACTACTGCAGTGGCTTGACACAAATGTGACTTGTCCAATGGCGGATGAGCTTGTTTAGGTAGTAGAGCTCCTAGTGGTCGCGGAAATGCTCCGTATCGCACTTGGCCGTAGCAAGGGGCTTTCAACCCTTTGCTCTTTATTACTGATATGCAATGGCTAAGTGAACTAAATCTTGAGTCAAAGTTTCAGATGTGCTTATGTGGGTCCGAGGAGTGGAAATGTCTGATGAGTGACGAGATCCAGGCTTGAGAGCTGGATGACATGGCATCTAGCAGAGTGGCAGGGCAGACAGAATCGAAAACTATAAGTTAGAGCCCAGAGGGTTTTAGGTCTTGTTTCCAGGCTTAATATATAAAAGAGAGAGAGTTAGTAATACCATAACCTCCTCCGTGGAGGAGTTAGTGCCGTCAGTGCACCTCACGCGGTGCACTGTAGGCATACTTAGGGTTCTTTGCAGCATCCCTTCGGCTCTTAGCTGCAACCCTTTCATTCCTTTTGCTGTACCTTCGTTCAAATTCTCTTTCTTCCATCTTGTTATCTACCATTTCCTAACAATTGTTTCATTGTGCAACTGCGAGCTTTTCCTCCTGTTACAGCCCCTCAGACTGTTACAGTTCTTCCAAACCTGATGAAGAGTTAGAGGAATCTATTCTCAACATTTTCGCTATAATGTGGTTCGGATTCCCCATTCAGCGCTGAATAACCAATTGGTTCTTAGCCACATTAGTCCCAGCTGTTAATCAGCTCAGTGGCCTACGCCCTGTTACACCTTCCAAATTCTATATTCCATTCCATACCATAACGTTCGTTCTATATTGTCCTGTAGGGACATTTTGCATTATATATGCATATATGTAAGTATGTACAGTATACTGGTTACTTTATTACTTGATGTTTGCATCTAAAAGCTATAGTGTGCTCTTAACTTCTCCATTTCCTCACTTTTTAGATACCGCATTGACCTCAAATAAAGAAGCAAATGAAGAAACACCAACATTCGCGCTTTGATTCCGACTCCTGCAGAGACAGCTTTGGTGAAGTTACTTGGAGTGACTGTCGTACGAAGATTCGAATCATACCAATGATGTTGGGCTTTCTTGTTTTCTCTTGTTTGTCGTCTGTCTGTCTGTCTGTCTGTCTGTTTGTTTGTTTTTCTTTTTGGGATTCAAGACTCTGTGACTGGCATACCTTGAAAGTTTCAGGGAACTTAGAAGATAAGTTGTCGATGTGGCAGTTACAAACATGCAATATATATATATATATATATATATATATATATATATATATATATATATATATATATATATATATATATATATATATATATATATATATATATATATATATATATGGACAAAGTTACAGCCACGAAGTAACACTATATACGTATAAAATCATCACTTTTACATTTTTCGTGATTTAAAATCAAACATATATATATATATATATATATATATATATATATATATATATATATATATATATATATATATATATATATATATATATATATATATATATATATATATATATATATATATATATATATATATATATATATATATATATATATATATATATATATATATATATATATATATATATATATATATATATATATATATATATATATATATATATATATATATATTATACTGTATATCTGTATATATTATGTAAGAAGACGAAAATTCCTCTTGTACGTATATAATCCATCAAAGAATTATAAGCATATATTCTATATTGTTGGTGAGATAACAGGAGCTGGAGAGTTAACTGGTTTCAAACTATTCTTTTATCTTTTAGTGTACATTTGATATTGTCTCATTGTCAGTAAACAGAAAGAACGGTCTATAAAAACTGACTCCTCTCACACAAACAATTGTAATTGGATTTCTATTTTCGTAGTGCGTCTGACTCAAAACTGAACGAACTTTGCTCGAATCTTGAGTTACTGTTGACTTAAGTAATGAATGATGTACCTGGTTGTTAGATGAATATTGTGGGTCGCATGCATCTCTCTCTCTCTCTCTCTCTCTCTCTCTCTCTCTCTCTCTCTCTCTTTCTTTCTTTTCAATTCAAAGTTTAGGTTCGTCGGAGCGAGCGGGTCTTTGGTGCAAACGGAACAATAGTCGGAATAGCTTTGGCTGGTTCAGTATTACAGGTTTTCTCTGTTATGTTGCAGTATCTTATTCCTTCCCGATGAAATATCTGTCTTTCATCCCTCCTCTGAATGTATATTTGGCTGGGGAAAGTGCTGTCCACCCTTTCAAATCCATCATAATGGCTCACTTTTATCACTCCTCAAGGCTCATTCGTTGAGGTCATGGGTACGTGGAAATGGCATTGAATTTAACGAGATATTCGAGGCGAGATATCACTAGGAATGTTTCTTTCAAAACAAAAAGCGATTTCTGCATGGTTTGGTCAGATAAAGGACAGCATTCTGCCTGATATTGAAACAAAATCTTTCCTTGTCTCTAAATCTTTCTCTCTAAAACTAACGGACACGTCATTATCATCGCCTCCGACTCCATGCGTCGTAGTCTTGAAAATTTCGCTGCTCCTTTTACTTCCTTAAATCTCCACTCAACTTCATTTTCTGTCAGATATTTCTCATCCAAGTAGATCTAGGTCTTCCAAGTCTTCCTAGTACCCACAGGAGACCAGCTGACATATGCATATATTATTCTCTCTGGAGTGGTGCAAAGGACATGTCCAAGCCATCTTCGTTTCCTTTCATAATTATTTCAACTACATACATACACACACACACACACTCACACACACACACACACACACACACACACACACACACACACACACATATATATATATATATATATATATATATATATATATATATGAAAATAAATTTCCACTCATCTTCATTCTCTGTCAGATATTTCTCATCCAAGCAGATCTAGGTCTTCTAAGTCTTCCTAGTACCCACAGGAGACCAGCTGACACATGCATATATTATTCTCTTTGGAGTGGTGCAAACGACATGTCCAAGACATTTTCGCTTCCCTTTCATAACTATTTCAACTACATACACGCACACACACACTCACACACATATATATGTATGTGTGTGTGTGAAAATAAATCTCCACTCATCTTCATTCTCTGTCAGATATTTCTCATCCAAGCAGATCTATGTCTTCCAAGTCTTCCTAGTACCCACAGGAGACCAGCTGACACATGCATATATTATTCTCTTTGGAGTGGTGCAAAGGACATGTCCAAGTCATTTTTGCTTCCCTTTCATAACTATTTCAACTACATACACTCACACACACACTCACACACATATATATGTGTGATTCACACACACACACACATATATATATGTGTGTATGTGTGAAAATAAATCTCCACTCATCTCCATTCTCTGTCAGATATTTCTCATTCAAGTAGATCTAGGTCTTCCAAGTCTTCCTAGTACCCACAGGAGACCAGCTGACACATGCATATATTATTCTCTCTGGAGTGGTGCAAACGACATGTCCAAGCCATCTTCGTGTCCCTTTCATAACTATTTCAACTACATACACGCACACACACTCGCACACATATATATGTATGTGTGTGTGTGTGTGAAAATAAATCTCCATTCTCTGTCAGATATTTCTCATCCAAGTAGATCTAGGTCTTCCAAGTCTTCCTAGTACCCACAGGTAACCAGCTGACACATGGATATATTATTCTCTGGAGTGATGCACAGGACATGTCCAAGCCATCTCCGTTTCCCTTTCATTGCTATTTCAACTATACACACGCACTCATACACACACAGACACACACATATATATTTATATATGTAGGGTGTAAGTGTGAAAATAAAAGGCCCATAAAACACTGTATGAACGTTTTAACCACATATTTCGAGTACTTCTGTCCCCTTTCTTGCTATTTCAACTATACACATGCATACATACAAGGTTACAGACACCCTGTTCACTGGTAAAATATGGACAGATGATAGATACAAGGTTATATATACAAAACATATGTAGGTGTGAAGTAAGTCTCATTGGCATGCAGGTGGCCATTGACCCAGGAAGGGTGGAAATTAAAGTATTCCCTTGCAAATTTTGGCTTTGTTGGCTCCCGTCTGGCGATGCGTCTGGTGGTCGTATTTTCTGAAACACCTTTTGAAAACCATCCTCCAGTTTATGGTATGGGCTTTATCCCTAATATGTAGGAAAATCCCCAAACTCTCTGAGGCATGTCGAACTGATTTTTTGTGCTCTGTTATTCTTTGCGAGATGGACCTACCAGTCTCCCCTACTTAAATCTCATTAAATTGCTGCACGGAATCTTGTAAACTCCGGCTTCTTCCCTTTTTTTTTATTTAAGTATACGTTGATGAGCGAGCTCCCGATGAATTTGGGATAATGGAAAATAAAAGGATTATTAGACCTGAGATGTTCTGTGGTTTTTTGGATGTTTTCATCGTACGGAAGCTTTATTTTGTTGTTAAAATCTATTTGCTTGTTGTGACTTGGACCTCTATAGTACATTTTATTTGCTTTGATAATAGCCTCCTCAATAATGTGTGGTGGATAGAGCAGTTGCATTAGGTGTTGGCGGATCGTGTTGAATTCATTATCTGGGTATCCATTTGAACATATTCTAAGTCCCATGAGGAATAGGTTGCACCATGCCATGATCTTTATGGAGACATCGTGGTAGCTAAGGAAATGAATGTAAGAAACAGCAAAAGTGGATTTCCTGTGAAAAGCATATCTGTCCTGTTCTCTTATGATCATTACATCTAGGAACGGCAATTTTCCGTCCTTTTTTCATTCTGTTTTGAATTTTATGGTCGAAACTAACGAATTTAGTCTATTAGAAAATTCATAGAAGTCTCCCCAGCTATTGCCCTAGAAAGTAAAACATCATCTATGTATCTAAACCAGATCTTATTGCGGGGTTTGATAGGCGACAACATTTCTGTTTCGAAATAATCTATGTACAGGTTTGCTAGAAGGGGGGATAGGGGACTGTCCATGCTACAGCCAAATTTTTGTTTGTAAAAATTACCATTGAAAGAAAACACGTTGTTAGTTACACAGAGATTAATTAGTTTTAGAGTTTTATCTATGCCAAAAGGATAATGGTCTTCATATGGCTGTAACTTCCTCTTCAGAAAAGACAACACTTCAGCGATCGGGACTTTGGTAAATAATGACTTGACGACTAGGCTGAGCAATTTGATGTTATTAGGGGATATTTAAACTGTTAAATTTTTGCATAAAATCCTCTGAATGTTTCACGTGGGAGGATGAGAAGGTTCCGTAAAGATCATGGTAGGGTGCAACCTTTCCTCAGGGACGTAGAATATGTTCAAATGGATACCTAGATGAAGAATTCAACACGATCCGCCAACACCTAATGCGACTGCTCTATCCACCACACATTATCGAGAAGACTATTAACAAAGCAAATAAAATATACTAGAGAGGTCCAAGTCACAACAAGCAAATAGATTTTAAGACAAAATAAAGCTACTGTATGACGAAAACATCCTCCATTATCCCAAATCCCTTAGGAGCTTGCCCATTAACGTACACTTAAATAAAAAAGGGGAAGAAGCAGGAGCTTACAAGATTCCATGCAGCAATTCTAATGAGATTTACGTGGGGGAGATGGGTAGGTCCATCTCGCAAAAAATAACAGAGCACGAAAGATCAGTTTGATATGCCTCAGAGAGTTTGGGGTTTTTCCTACATATTAGGGATAAAGCCCATACCATAAACTGGACTGGGGCTGAGCTGGTTTTCAAAAGTAGTTGTCCATACAAAAGGAATCTGCTGGAATCTGCTATCATCAATCAAACCAACAATATGAACCTGTCAGGAGGACATTGGAAATTGGATGACATCGACAGGTTAATCTTCAGGCTGCTTCTTAAAAAGGTGTTTCAGAAAATACGACCATCAGACGCATCGCCAGACGGGAGCTAAAAAGCCAAAAATCACAAGGGAATACCATGATTTCCATCCTTCCTGGATCAATGGCTACACCTACGTACGTATGTTTTGTATATATACCCTTGTATCTATCATCTGTCCATATTTTACCAGTGAACAGGGGCACAGAAGGAAGTGTTCGAAATATATGGTTGAAATGTTAATACAGTGTTTTATGGGCCTTTTTATTTTCAAATTATACTGTTGTATCACAGTAATAGACACTCATATATATATATATATATATATATATATATATATATATATATATATATATATATATATATATATATATATATATATATATTATATATATATATATATATATATATATATATATATATGTATATGTATATGTATATGTATATGTATATGTATATGTATATGTATATGTATATGTATATGTATATATATATATATATATATATATATATATATATATATATATATATATATATATATATATATATATATATATATATATATATATATATATATATATATATATATATATAGGCTTTATGTCTGTGCTTAACAAAGTAGTGGCCGAAATAATGCCTATAGAAGAGAGAGAGAGAGAGAGAGAGAGAGAGAGAGAGAGAGAGAGAGAGAGAGAGAGAGAGAGAGAGCCACCTTGCAGCAAAGAGGGTGAGGACCGAGAGGAGAAGTGAGAGAATCATCGACCAAACTGGTTTATTACCTAGATTCAAGCCTATCGTGGAGGAAAAAGAAACAGCACCCCATAAATAAGAGCAATGCCTCAAACCGGAACGAATAAGCTCAACTGAAAGTTTGAGCAACTGTGTTATAGAACAAATTTACAATATTGGAAAGTTCACTCTACATTTTAGATGTAGATTTAATACTTTGAACTATTTGGACACCCAAACTACTGATAGAAGCTAGAGACACACTCGCTGTTTTTTTCAAAAATGAATGAAGAATTGGCACTGAAGTTGATTACTTTATGGGGTCCATATCCCGATAAGCCCATGAGATTAGATTTCAATAGACGAGGAAAAGGTAGTTCTTGGTGAAGTGCAATAAATAGAAAATGCCTGCTAGGTGCAAGAGATAACGAGCGTTGAACCATCAGCAGAAAAGATGAATAAGAGTTGCGGTAGACTGGAGAAGTTCACAGACAATGAGAAGGAAAAACGCAGGTGAAACGACACAGCCTTGAAGAACACTATGTAGAGATGGTTAAGTGCATAGCTGTTGCGCCTTAAACGGCAACGAATATAAAACGATTTGATTAAAAACATGGAAATAATCTTACAGAGGGAATAAGTGAAGCCTTAAGCAGCGAGTTTATATACGAGGTGTTATTTCATTTTCAGCTAAAATCATCTCCGCAGTGATTTCAAAAAGCCGCGGTGCTTTCCATCATTTAGCGTGCTTCCTTTTTAGTTAAGAGTATCGATTTTTACAAAATGAAGTCCCAACAGTATCCGTTCATCTTATATCTTCAATTGGGGATATGTGCCCGTCTCGGTCCTACGTTAATTAGAAACAAAAAAAAGAAAAGAAAGATCATTTGCTTTCTGTAAATGCCTTTTCGCTCCCTTTCTTTTCAGCTGCCACCATTTTACCTATCCTGAGCAAATTTGTATTTTCAGTCTTGTTATTCCTTCCTCCTTTCAACAGAATCATCAGGTTTTCAGAAAACCGACTATTTCCCTTATTTGGCTTACCCTCACTTTTCGATGAAATGCATGATTGCAAGACTGGGACGGTAGCTGCTGCCATCAGTTATAAATAAAGCAGTTCGCTGTTAGGTGGCGCTTGTTTTGCAGAACCAGTACAACTCCGTAGGGTGTATAATTAATATATATATGTATACAGTATGTATATATGTATATATATGTGTATATATACATATAAAATATATATATATATATATATATATATATATATATATATATATATATATATATATATATATATATATATATATATATATATATATATACACACACACATACATACACACAAACAAATATGTGTGTATACGTATATATATATATATATATATATATATATATATATATATATATATATATATATATATATATATATATATATATATATATATATATATATATATATATATATACAATACACCCGGCGAAGTTATGCTGGTTCCGCAAAACAAGCGCTACATAACAGTGAACCGCTTTATTTATAAATTGATGGCAGCAGCCACCGTCCCAGTCATGCAATCACGTATTTCATCGAGAAGTGAGGGTAAGCTAATTACGGGAAATAGTCGGTTTTCCGAAAACCTGATGATTCGGTTGAAAGGAGGAAGGAATGACAAGACTGAAAATACAAGTTCTATAAAGAGATGTAAATCCCTCTCGTTTATAGGGAATCTTTTTGGGTAAATTTGCTCAGGATAGATAAAATGGTGGCAGTTGAAAAGAAAGGGAGCGAAAAGGCATTTAGAGAAAGCGAATGATCTTTCTCTTTTCTTTTTTTTATGTTTCTAATTAATGTAGGACCGAGACGGGCACGTATCCCTAATTGAAGATATAAGATAAATGAATATTACTGGACTTCATTTTGTAAATATCGACAGCTCTTAACTAAGAGGGAAGCACGCTAAATGATTGAAAGCACAAGGTCTTGTGAAATCACTGCAGTTTAGCTGGAAATGAAATAACACCTCGTATATAAACTCGACTGTTTCGCGGAATATGGAATAAGGAAAAAAGCGTGGTGATGGGAACTGGAAGCCATAGAAAAGACTGCAAAGAAACGAGACCTGACTGAAAGAGGCAGTACCTATAGAGACATTACAGTATTTCTGTTGTGACGAAAATATTCAGTATACTCATCATCAATGACCTATATAAAGAAGCTGATAAAAAGCTTATAGATAAACAATCTGATTATATAGAAGGCAGGAGTTATATAGCTGAAACAATTTTGTTAAGACTTATTGTGCCACAGTATATGGAATTTAGAAATCCCTTCGGATGTCTCTTGTTAATTACCAGACAGCTTTATTGGAATTCTTACGTCACTATGATATTCCCGTTAAATATGTAAAGATAATTGCAATTATATATGAACGAAACATGCAAAGTTGAAACTGATGGAGATTTTTCATGTGAATCGCAGTAAATAGTGGTGTGCTACAGGGAAATGTTATGTCACCATTACTGTTTACCCTTCTCGTGAACTCTATACTGAAACGAGTTGTTGGAAATGAAAGATAATGCCTAGATTGGGGTAACGATGGAAAGCTGAAGGACTTACAATATACCGACAATGCTGTCTAAATCACAAAATGCACAAGATTTACAAAGTATGCTCAACAGAATGCATTACATAACAGAGGAGATGGGACTAAAGATAATTTTAAGATAAAATTAAACAGAAATGATTAAGAACTTACGTAATGATATGAAATAACAATAGATGGGAAAAGGGCTAATGAGGTTAATTCTTCCAATTAAAAATAACAGTGAGAAGGCTGAATAAAACTTAGAAATCAGATAAAAATTGCATACGGAAGTAAGGTCATATATTAACTTAGTACGATCAGTATTACTGTACGAACATTAGTAATGGTGTGACAGTGAAAGAATATCAAAAAGATTATGTCGATTTGAGGATAAAGTTTTTAGAAGATTCGTAGGAGTCTCGTGGCAGGATACGTCGAGAAAATTTACCATAAGAGAAATTTCAAACGTTCTATACACAGATGAGATAATGATGAAAGAGAGGTGGAAGAAGAACATGGCGTGATAGCGTCATCTGGGCTCATAGGGCGCCAGAAGAATTGCACGACCCTGACCTACTTGGGTGCGAACTGTGAGACGAGAGACTGAAGATGATTGGAGGTTTATGGAAGTGTGAAAGCACATGAAAAACATGAGTGGTGGAATTTTACAGAGGTCCTCTTCGGTGGAGGGGGTGATGATGATATGATAGTTGTCTTAATACAATAAAGGATAAATTCCCAGATAAGTTCTTAAACTTGAAAGCACATAGAAAGATACAGTAGGTGAGGGAATGTTCATTATAGCCGTCAGTATTTTTAACCATCTTCATTGGTTTCTTCCTTTTATAAACTAACGAAGTTCAGTGAAAAAATTACGCATTCCAAATCAGGATCCAATTTCACGTTTTTCCTTCTGAACTTTGTATGATCCGAAAGAGATAAATGTTTTGTTGGAAACGTCATCTGCTTTTTGTTCTAGTAATTGCGGGTAATAAACCATTTCTCATATTAACATTGGCGTAAAACCCTAAGCATATAAAAACCGAACATAATTTCCTCGTGAGTCTTCAACTCATAAACTATAAAAGATTTTAATGGCTGCAAATATTCTGACAGAGTCATTAGAACACCAATTAAAGCACTATTTCAAGAGTATATTTTGTTATAACAATTTTTAGACTTAAAATAAGATATTGAAAATAGATCAACAGTTCACAGAGATGATGACGTACGCAAATTTCTATCCATGGAAAAAAATAATGATTACCTGTCAGTAATGTAAACTTCAAGATTTTTTTTTTAATATTCCATTGTTCCAGGAACACTTTTTATGATTTTTTCTCCATATAAAACATTATATGGAGTTTTAGGAAGATAATTCCATGATTTATAATTATTACTGTGCTATTTTCACGAATGTTGGGTGACACTGGAATGTTGCTTCATCAAGTATCAAGTGAACATTCAGAGATGGTCTTTGTTTCAAACATCATGATAGAAATCTGTTCAGTGGGCAGCTTTCCTATACCTAAACACTGCAAAGAATACTTAATTTACAAACCAGTCCACGTCATTAAGAGTTTAGGCAGAAATAACGGTTGGTGTGTTTACTTTTTGTGTCTGTTTCTGATACATTGATTACCTTTGGGGTCATTTAGGTCAAATAAGTCTTCAGTAAAATTTAAACAGGAAAAAGTAACTTCAGGCTCAGCAGTTCCAAACAATAATGCGTCAGTGAATTTTCCGAATGCCGGCGGGCAGACAAACACCATAGCCAACTTAAGGGGAGGAGAGTGATATTGAGTTATCATCACTTTGAATCAGATAATAAGTTCAATGTTCTCCAAGACATGTGTGAGGAACAAGAATTTTCCAGAAATCGAGGTAGTGTCTCCCAAACATGCAGAGCACGGTCCGTAGATTTTTGCAATCTTGCTATTATTGGCTCAGAAGAAGTTAGACCCACTTTGCATGCAGTTAGCTTAGAACGCAGCATTTCACCTTGTTTTTGATTCAGGTAGTCCACGTAATATAATGGTTACGTACCCATCACCTTTTATTTTCAAGATTTCCCATCAGACAGCTCTGATGTTCGTTGTCGAAATAGGCAATAATGAATTAGATGTATTGGTACATCTCAGATACAATACAGGTTGAGGGCAACGTACTTTTACGGATACCTTTATCATAGTTAGCAGTAATATGTGCCCAGTAGTTATTATAGGATATCCATCAATGTCATTACATAACGTAATTTAACACCACAAAACACGGAGTGTTTATAAAGGGAAATTCTATCGGTCTTCACACATTGAAATCTGTTTTGGATCGAAGGAGACCCAGAGAGTAAGAAGATAACGTATATCGAAGAGCCAGTCACTTGTCATAAGCGATGATATTGTTACAGCAACCCAACATAACTCTCAGGCACCCGTCCTTGCTGCGTTCGCACAAACCAAATAAGGCAAACACACCATCGTATCTCACGGTCAGGTTAAAGAATTGCCAGAGGGTTTAATTCTTACAAGTACCTTAAAGATAAATGGGCTTTCAGTCACGCAGCATTATACACAGTAAATTCTGATCATCGGGTTAACATTGAAGTTTTAATCGCCAATGCTGCTTTAACAGTACATGAAAATCAACTTATATTGTCAATATCGAAGCATATAAACATCGAATCCTTACAGTTGCTGAAATTAACTCCACTGAATCAACCCAACAGACGAATCTCTTTAAGGTAATTAAAGGCCAAGATCGAAGCAGACATCTTAGACAGGATATAAGCAGAAATTTTTTGATCTTTTATCAAATATAGTGATGTTTTTCTACTATTACTGTTAGGCAAAACGGAAGTCATCGAACATCAAATTCGTTTAAAGGATAAAGACCAGGTCATTTACGTGCCTTCATATCGTCTACCGGCCAAATTTCTGAGTAAATCAATGTTGGTAGATAAAATGTTAAAAGAGGGGGTTATTAAGAAATCTAACAGCCCTTATAATTTTCCCTTGATAGTAGTACCAAAAAAGGACAAAACCTGGAGGATTTGTGTTGACTTTCGCAAGCTTAACGACCAAACTATCCCTGATCGTTTCCCAGTACCTTGCACAGATGATATTTTGTCTCTATTAGGACAGAATAAATTTTTTACTTCCTTGGACTTACTTAAGGCTTTCACCAGATACCCTTAGCTAAGGATAGTACCAGTACACTGCTTTTAGTACAGCTAGAGGTCACTATGAATTCCTACGTATGCCATTTGGGCTACGTTGTGCTCCTAATACGTTCACTAGAATGATCAATATAGTGTTCGGAGATTTACTAGGAATATTCTCCATGCTTATATGGATGATTTAGTTATATTACCAACACCTTGGAGCAGCATTTAAGTAAACTAGAAATAGTCCTTCAGAGGTTAAGAGAACATCATCTAAAGTAAAAATTTCTAAATGTGAGTTTTTAAGACGAATTAGTCTATTTGGGTTTCATGGTATCTCGGCAGGTCTTAGTAGTCCATGATAAAATCTCTGCTGTTAGTAAATTTCCCGTTCCTACTAACAATGTTAAGCCATACAACAATTTCTCGGGGTTTCGGGTTATTATCGTCGGTTTATCCGAGGATATTAAATATCAGGCTTTAGCAGTCTCATAAGGAAGGACATGCTTGATAGAATCAACATCAAATTGCTTTTGATACCTTGAAGAAAAAAATCAGTTCTCCTATTTTAGTTTGATTTTACTAAAGAGTTTATTATTGCAACCGACGCATCAGATCCAGGAGTAGGAGGTGTGTTACTCCAATTAACATGACAATAGGATTTTCCCCATTGCTTTTATTCTCGCAAATTAAAAATGTCAGAAGAAATATGCAGTAATGAATGAGGAATGCCTCGCCATTGCTAGTTATTCGTTGGTACATTTAAATATATAATCTATGGGTATAGTGTCAAAGTTCTAACTGATCACAAGCCCCCTTACTGACTTTTAAAGGTTTCAATCCTTGGTCTAAAAGACTCGGTGGCACATGATTATCCAGGACTTTGGAGCTAAAATTGGATACTTACCCGGTAAAGCAAACGTAATCGCAGATTACTGCGCTATCTCGTAACAGTACCAACACACTCAATACCTTTCGCTGATCTAGAAGAAATTCAATTCCTTATAAGCTATGAAAATTGCTATCGAAAATGGTCAATCATTAGCCCAAGCAACAGAGAATATTACAGATATAGAATGGAATCTAGATTCAGTACGACAAGAACAAATGAAGATCAGAAATTAAAGTAATAATAGATGCATTAAATAGGAATCAGATGATAAGGAATGTGAAATGCCAGATCAATAAACTGTGATTAAGGATAACATTCTATGCCGATCCGTGGCTAGGAGAACCAGGGTTAACACAGTTAACTAACGACCAGGTGGTTGTACCTATCACATTAATCCCAATCGTTCTGAAGTGAAGCTACAACCATCCTCTGCATGGTCATCCTGGGTTCAGAAATAATAACCTCTCAAAAGGCAAGTCATTATTTTACTGGTCTACTATGTTAAAGATATTAAGACATATATTAAAAACTGTGATATATGTTTTTCCGTCACAAGAGACCATACTAAGAATCCTGCTGGGTCTGGAACTTATCCCGTGCCTAGCAAACCTTTTGAAAATTTTACCTTGATTTATTGACAGGTTTTGAAAGGACAGACCAGGGGAATAAAACCTCTTGGTTATCATTGACGCCCTTACGGTATGCTGAATTAATACCACTAAAAGTAAAACAGCCATTGAGTGTGCTAGGAAGTTTACAGTGCTATATATGCAGACATGGAATTCCAAATATAATAATCTCTGACTCAGGTGGAGAATTCAATAATCACTTCCTTAACTCATTGAAATTCTGCAGAATAAAGAAAGTCTGTACGATGATATACCATCCTGAATCTAATGGATTGGTAGAACGGGTTAATAGAAAGTGCTAGACATACTGCGTGTAAACATGAGGCAGTATGGACTAAAGCCCTGGGACATCCTGGCCCCCACCGTGTCATTTTAAATAACAATTATCATACTTCAATCCGTATGTCCCCAT
>NC_089794.1:54585433-54632933 GCF_040412425.1 Macrobrachium rosenbergii | reverse complement strand
TCATATCCTAGAACGTTCGATAGTTAAGCAGATGACATAAGCCTCAGACTGTGGGTGAATGTCTCCCTGATATCTAGTAGTTTTTAAACTTCCTGCTTTGATGGCTAGATAACGTAAGTAAAGGATGTTCAATTTGAAGAGACTTAAAAAATTCACTCATCGGTAAAATAGTGATATTTCAGTAACTAAATTTTCCTTGAAAAAAAGTAAAATAGGAAAAGGTTCTAATATACCGTTTTAAGCTGCGTGAAAAGTAGACTTGGCAATTTCGAATTCATGTCTTTCATGATTCATTTCTTAAATGCAAGTGAATTACCGTTAGTACTGACAAACTGGAACTTGCTAAGACAAACTCGAGATCGAAATGTCATATTTTTGTGAAAAGCAATTCTTTTTCTCGAAGGGAAAACGATGCTATACTGTTTTCGGAAGTTTTAAGTTGGTGTTTGGCTTCTATCAGCAACGCTTCTGAACCAATTACTTTTTGCACTTTTAGTTTTCTGTAAAAGAAAACTATTGTGTAACTTTTTCTCCGTCCGCCCTCAGAACTTAAAAACTACTGAAGTTAGAGGGGCTATATATTGCGTATGCTGATCATCCACCCCCCAATCATCAAGCATATCAAATTGCAGCCCCCTAAGCTCAGTAGTTTTATTTATTAAAATAAAGTTAGCCATAATCGTACTTCTGGCAGCAGTATAGATACCAACAACATAGGCCACCACAAGACCATGGCTGAATTTCATGGGCAGCGGCTAAGAGTTTACAGTGCCGTGGTTTAGGCCACCACCGGACAGAAAACTCGATTGCGCCGAAGCAACTTCGGCGCATTTGTTTACATGTTTCGCTTTCTAAATAGTTCATGGAATAAATTAAATTAAGCACATCCTTCCGTTTGTTAACATCCAAATGATCTAGACTACTCCAAATTTTGAAAATTTTCACCCAATGCATCCGAAGGAACCCACACCCCAACTCATCAGAGTCACTCGGAGGCATCCACTACCTACAGACACAGGCTCGTACACGATCGCTAATGGATCACCTTGCTTACTATGATAAGGTTTCAAACGATTAATATGAAATATTCTACACTTACGGCTTGAACCAGCGGCCTCAATTTCATAGTTAACCTCTGACATGTTGCATTCATATGTGAATGGTTGAATATTGCTCCCAGGAACTGTACTTCGTCTAATTTACTTTTGATGGTTGTAGTAGTTAGTCCAATGTACTTATGTCTGAGAGATGCTCCTTGGAATGGTAAACTACGTTGGCTCTATTGCTCTATTCTTGGCTTCAGATCGGAAGTTTAACATTACTTCAGGCCTAGTAATTAATGTTTCAGAGTCACACGCAATTAATGATCTTGACAATGACTACCTAAAAAGATTACAATCTGCTTGATAAATCAGGCTAAAATAATCTCTCAAATTACAGATATGTTAACCTAATTCAATCATCGTTCATGGAAGCTAGATCAATAATGCGCAGATTAAAAGAACGGATTCATTAGTTTATTTGATAATTTTAAGACATCTAAATTTAATCATTCGTGGACGCAATAACATCGTTTTGAAATATGTGTAAAGGTTAATATCGGTCTAAAGGCTAAAGATACTTTTGACAGTTAATTTTAAAGCTAAAAGCAAAACAAACAATGATACCGAATACTAAGTTTACGCAATAGTACAAAAAGGTATATTGTTTAGAGACTTACAGTAGGCTACAATAGACTAGTCATAAAGATATCTAAAAAAAATCTTCAAAGAGGAAGACCATGGTGGATTGGTCAAGACTTGATACAACTGACTGCTAAACTGAGACTTGACACAACTGACTGCTAAACTGAGTTGGTGAATAAACAGCGAACGAGAAACTATAAAAATATCTTATCACCAGTGAAATATGACAAATCAAAGGAAATAATTACTTCCTTAGAAATAAAATAACCCATTTTTCACAGCGATTTCTCACTGGAGGCTTCTTTTGGAGCGAAAATAGGAAAGGTGATCTGAAAGCTTCGATTCCACTGACATGCTTGCTTCACTTAATGCCGCCTCCTACTCCAGTTCCTCGTCTCTTTGACTCTTTTATCCTTCCGTCCTCTGTCCTTTTGCATCCTATTGCCTCTAGGACACGCCAAGGCACTGGAAGTGTTCATTTTTGACGTCATACGGTTATTGCTTTGCTAACTCAATTCTGCCACTGCCATATTACCCCTACCATCCTCTTCGAGAGAGAGAGAGAGAGAGAGAGAGAGAGAGAGAGAGAGAGAGAGAGAGAGCATTACTTTCCTCTTGGATAGATGAAATACAGCCGAAGAGATTCTTCACACGGAATAAGTTACGTGAAAGCGTAACGAGTGGAGACAAGGCGGAACTGAAGGCGAGTTGATCGTGGCTAACAGATAGGGCACAATTTCTCTCGTACGGAAAATTGTGGTCTCTCGCAATGACTCATGAATCGATGGGGGAAAACGTTCGGAACACTGATTGTTTAGCTAAAAACGTAAAAGATGTGAACAAATTAGACATTACCTTTTAATTAAACTATTAGGAATGCTAATACACAGAGAGCACAGAAAAACTGAGTTAATATGACTGGAAATTTAATATAATTCCATGAATCACTGATTTCTGGAAACATTTACAATCTCTTTCGGAAATTATCTGTTGAAAATAAGCGTTTTAATAAAAATGAATTCGTGCTTGAAATCTCTGATCTGACGAAACACTGAATTCGCTTTTGACCTTGAAGTATGATTTATGGAAACGGGAAAATATTCATTCGTGAATAAAGAATATAAAAGTGCAAATACAATTACCGGACTTTGGGGAGCTCTATTTTCAATTTCTGGTCAAAGATAATATTACAGAAACATACAGGGAATATTTGTTGCACCGAAACGTTGCTGTTGAGGGATGGATAATCCATAACAGGGAATGATATTCTCTGCCGCCTTCGTCAATGAAAGCTGATTACCGAGTGTAATCTGGTTACAATATCGCCTGGGACTCATGATCTCTATTTGATGTTTTATCATGAATCTTATTACACGCGATAAGTTAATGATACAGATATTGCAAAATCTACCTAATTTGCATGTATTTATTTTATCATTTTTTTTTTCTCATCTGCCTCGTGTAACATCCAGTCAGACCACCTTTTCGCTCACCAACCCTAGGGAAATCTGGAATCTTCGTAGGATGCCACAGTTCAGTGACTGTTTCTGTCCCTCTACTGCCCGTCTGGGGAATCTTTGCCCTTTTTCTGTTTTTCCTAACTCCCGAAAACCTCTCCTCCTTCTTGGTGAAGTCTGTGAGCAAACGAAAATTAATCAATGTACCTCTGCTTCACATCTTGTTAATTACCTTTGAAAGAAAATTATTTAATTTTTTTTATTTCTTTTATCTTAGGACAATCTTATATACGTTTAACAAGCAAGGATTCACTTTTTAAAGGATTGTTATTATAGAGAAAATGACCCATTAGCGCTCATGTTTTCAAACATTTTGAGCCTTAAAAAATTCTCTTGCAGAGTTGTAATGGTAAGCTGCTGATTTATGTTGTATCAGAATAAGCTAGGGGCCCTTTTAGTTAGGCTGTTTTACGCAAAAAAAAAAAAAAAAAAATCAGTAGGTAGTGTTTGACATATCTAATGTTATCAGCTTATCATGTTTAAAAATCGTTCTGTTAAAAGAAAGAATGATACGATCTTGCTGTTGAAAGAAAGAATGTTATTTAAGTTAGAAAATAAGATATAATTATCACAAATGTTACCTAATTTATAATTTCCTTAAACTAAATACAGTCCGCTTTCCTGAAGGGTGGTGAAATGCATTGCCGTGTGCCTTCCGGTTGGCACGCCCGCACCGTCAAATGTTGAGTAGACCGGTTTGGATGCACGATAACTTCTAAATTTTACATATGACAAATTTCTTTTTAATACCATCGAAAGCGTTAAATTGAAATACAAATTTTTTACAAATATGAACGAGAATTCAGATATAACAGAGAAGGAAATTGGGAGTTTTTTTTTTTTTACAAATGAATGGTTTAATGGGAGTCACATAGGCCTAGCATGAATGGCAACTGGTAACGTCATGTGTGAACTGAGTTTGAGTTATCGGTGCTTTTGGGGGTAGCACTAAACATCAGGATGTGAACAGCATTCATGAACTGAAACTGGCTAGAAAAACCACTTCTACTGAATATATGGGATAAACATAATTTACTGTTGTTTCCCTTTAATTGTGTCCGAAAGCATTTATTGAACTTTTATTAGTTAAATATACAGTATATCTGTTACCAGATATTTTTTAATGTCACGTTTCAACCTCCTGCTCACTATCAATATTATCTACCACCCATTACTGATGTTAATAATTTACTGAAATACATTATTTTTTTCTGTTTTACCTCACTATGGAGAGTATAAACATTTATCTCTCAAGGAGTGACTAATTCAGTCCTCAACCTTACGGTTTGAAAATTAAGTCAAATGGACAATTCGAGGAGGCCATTCAACACAGAAATGATCAGTTATATATTTGCGTGACGGCCATAAAAGAACACATTATAGGTTATGAAAATCTAATACCACACAAATACTTATTAAATCATGCTGCATATTACAGAATCCCCAGCCTTTTACAGACCAGGCAAGGATCATTAGGCCTAGCATAACATTATAGGTTGCTTTTCAACATTTTCTTTTATATTCTGATTATGAAAAATACACAAAATATAATAGTTTTGCTTTTAACGCTGTATACGCAAAACATATAGGCCTACATATTTTGAGTGCTAAATAAAACCCTCTTCAGACCGAAAAAAATGGCGAGGTCGAGTTGCAGGAAGAAATTAGTACCACAATTCTCGCTAAAACGTACGAAAGAACGGTTATAAATTCAATTTCCTTTAAATGGAATGTTGCTTTGCTCGGCTACCAGGATATGCATCCTCCACACAGTAGTCATTAGCGAGTGACTTGTTCGTTTGATTTTTCTTTCTTTCACCCCGACGCTACCTGGGCCCCAAGTGACGCTTCGCACTTCTGTCATACTTTCTTTGCATTTTATTTCTCAATAACAGCAGCTACTCCGCCCCACCGAATCCGTCGCGTGCGTCCATCAGTGCCAAAGCAGCCTCGTCCGTCTATAAGCGTGTCCGTCTTCTGCGTGTGTGGCACTTGCCGCCATGAAGGGAGCGTGCGAGTTTTTGCGATATGGCTCATTGGTGTCAAACAAATTAGCAGTGTTGAACAATAGGAAAATCTGGACTCATGACATAAATTTAGAACGAGGAAAGAGTAGAGAATATGCAACACTCTTTCATAAGTTACGACAGCATCCAGACAAGTTTTTTAATATTGTCGGATGTCGCCGAAAACCTTTGACTTAATTCACGAGGGTATTATATCTCGATATCAAATTTTGATAACAATTACAGAAGATCAATATCAACAGTAGAGACTTGTAGCAACTCTGAGGTAAGGATTACTGATTTCGAAATTTGTAAAGTTGCACTTTACTTTATTAAATAAAAAAATTCAGATGTGTAGATTGTGTGTGAATTGAACACTAGATACAGTAACTTATGAAACAAAGGAATTCACATAAATGTATCCATTAGAATATAATAAAAAAAAAAACTACTTGAATCGTTTATCATAACCACAAATCATCACATTTGATTATAACCCAAAGTTGGCCAGGTGGTTCAAATGCAGGTTACTGTAGGTCTACGTTTGAGTGGGGCAAGGTGGGAGATGGTGTCTGGCTAAAAACAAAACGTTTTGTTCCTTGCGCGTGCAGTCCGGTAATGCACCTGACGCCACCCACGCGCATGCGCTTTGTGGGTCCACTCTTATTTGAATTATATGGCAGTTGATCGAGACGCACAAAACGCTTAGCCGTGTTGGACGCACGCGACGTATTCGGCGGGGCCGTTAGCCAAGTCTGCCATCAAGACAAATCATGCGCCTGTGCCGCCTGGTCATTTTCCCGAGATGTAAGCGAGTACCCGACCTTTCCCTGAAAAAAGTGGGACGCCATATCTTAAAAATTAACCATAGAAATTTCTTGAAAATAATCCCACTATGTTTCCCACACGCACCTTACGATTCCGAACTTAACCCAACGTAACCTTACCCAACCTAGAGGCATGGCAAAAAAACCGGGCTGGTGCAATATTAGCATACATATCAGGAATTTGCCGCCTGGCCAACAGTTGCCAGATACCGCTTGCTGAATTTGAAAGCTTTATCCTAAAAACTCCTAATTTTAAATATTCCTAATAACAGAAAACTACATCTCCCAAGCTCAAGAAAACTTAATGTCCTTAATTATCATTATTCAAAAGTCTATTTCTATACATGACCACAACAGAGAGCTGTTTATATTTTACCGCGATTTAGTTTTTTTTTTTTTTAAGCGAGTGTAAAAGGAAAGAGATGATTCGTTGTTATTCTTACAATGTTCCCAATTAAAGACCTCGTTTGTGCATCATTATGAAATTCTTTCCTTTTCTTTTCGCGGAGCTTCTGTTTTCTAAGAATTGCGTTACATTTTCAGCTGTATCATTAGCGAAAGCCTTGTTTGATTTGACAGGGAGTATTGTTCAAAAAGAAACTTAAATATTTCAAACTATTTTTCAATTACTAAAAAAATATGCTTTGCATAGAAACGATCCGTTTTATGATCAAGAACTTTTGCGATTTCGTGATTCCTTCGTTCTTTTAGTACAAGAGTTACGAAAAATCACGACTTTCAGTGTTTGTGGTGACTACGATTATCCCGCTGTTAGGGAGTGGTGGGTGACAGGCAATTCTCACGTTACAGTGTTGACGGACCACAAACTTAGTTTTTCGTTTAATTTGGCTGACTTGTCTTTGTAATTAAAACTAAAATATTTAACTAAATACTTAGGCTGAATTTTCACGTATGTTGTAAAGGGTTATTGAAAAACAATTGGGACAAACCTGAAAATCTCTAATTACTTGCCGGGTTCCTATTCGATGTAAACACGTATCTGAATTAAAGGTATACGGGGTAACTTTTGAGTCCTTCACAGCCGTGACAAAATATTTTGTGGAAACTATTTTTCATATATTTTTAATCCTTGTGGCACTTAATTGCATCAGTTAATTTTATGTTCGCTTTGATGCCTAATCACATCTCTTTTGAGACATCCTCATCACATTTAAGGTAGAAATTCAGCAGATTTTCCCAACACGCGAAGTTTGTTATTGAACTCAATTAACTTCGTATGCTGTTCGTTCCTCAAGAACCTGGCTACTTATGCGAGTATTAGATTCTGGTTGACAGACTACCAAAGGAGTTGGGCATTTTTAACTTCTCTTTAGAGAGAGAGAGATTTTGTTGACAGATATTTCCTAAAAAACCCTGAGAGAGAGAGAGAGAGAGAGAGAGAGAGAGAGAGAGAGAGAGAGAGAGAGAGAGAGAGAGAGAGAGAGAGACTTCTTGTTGATAGATATTTCCTAAAAACCTGAGAGAGAGAGAGAGAGAGAGAGAGAGAGAGAGATAATAGGCACAGGAAAAACATATACATTTTGACGATACATACATTCTGTGAAGATATTCTGAAGCATTTTTTTATAAAAATCCTGAAAGCTCAAGAACTCTGCCCGTTTTATGAAATTATAGTAAAAATCTATAGAAAAGTATTTCTTAACAAATGTATTGTCATTCTTTTTGTTATTATTAAACAACCATAGCCATTATGTCATAAATAGGATACTGAACGATATTTCTGCCGACTGAATAGTCAGTTCTTAATATCTTTAGAAGTAGGCACAGAAAAAATATTGAATCATTTTATTCGTGGCTGAGTTAAAATCTACTGCAAAGTCAGAAGTAAAAGAATGTGTGCAAGATTAAGGGGAATGGCATTGAGTGCACAGAGGGGTCAACGCACTACTGATGAACTTTTTTTGTATAGGTGAATGAAGGTGCTAATGTGATTGCAGATGTTTTCCTCAGTGAAGCTTCATTGACAGTTCTGCATTTCAAGCAAGAATGTAGCAGTAGCCATTGTGTTGTTTAATGTTTCTCTGGAACTGTATCTTGAAGGAAGTGGCTTAATGTTGAGTGTTGGTATTCTAATATTTCTCCCTCTATCTCTCTCCACTCACCTACACAAACACAGACTCAGACACACACATATGCATACACACATTATATATATATATATATATATATATATATATATATATATATATATATATATATATATATATATACATATATATATGTGTGTGTGTGTATGCAATGGGGGAAATCAGACGGATTCAATGAGACAACAAGATATAAATGCAAAATGGGAAAGCAAAGAGATTCTGCGGTGGAACACAGGCATTGACAAAATGAGGAAAAACAAACAGATTCAACAAGGTGACACTGACATTGACGAAATGAGGGAAATCATACAGATTCAATGATGGTATACAGACTTCGACACAACGAGGGAAAAAGATACAACGAGGGAACATAGATATAGACACATCAAGGGAAAACAGACAAATTCAACGAGGGACTATAGACATCGATGCAACGAGGGAAAACAAAGATTCAACGAGTTAAGGTAAACACTGATGCAATGAGGGAAAACGGACATAGATTCAAAGAGGGAACATGACATCGACACGAGGGAAAACAGACATTTTCAACGAGGGAACATAGACTCTGGCACAAAGAGGGAAGGCAGACAAAGGTTCAGCGATGGAAAATAGACATCAATGCAACGAAGGAAAACAGACATAGATTAAATGAGGGAAAACAGAATTATATTCAACGAAGAAAAATAGGCTTAAATTTAGTGAGGGAAAATAGACATTGTTGCAACGCGAGTAAACAGGCATAGCCTAACGGGAGGAAACAGACATCGACTCAGCGAGAGAAACAGACAGATTCAATGAGTGAAAATGAATGTCGACTAACGACAGACACAGCCACTTCTTATCCTATCAGTGAAATGAGGGAAGTGAAAATTACAATAAAAACAGGAAACAGGGGAAACAAAACAGTACGGATCCAGCAGGAACAGGGAAAGCAAGCAGTAAGAAACTCAGAAGGATCAGAAACAGGAAAGCAAATTATTAACGACTCAGCAGGAAACAGGGAAACAAAACAGTAAGGAACCAGCAGGAACAGGGAAAGTAACAGGTAAGGATCCAGAAGGAAACAGGAAAGCAAAGCATTAACGACCCAGCAAGAAGCTGGTAAACGAAGCAAAAACTATCGGCAATCATGTGACTGCTAGGGTTGATGATTATTTCATTCCCTTCATTGTTAAGCTTAGAGCTCTCTTCCTGCCTCCATTTTCCTAGCCTTCAATATAACCTTTCTTTGGATATGTACGAGCAATAGAAGGCTCAATTCAGTAGTGTTTTCTGTTGAAGTTGACAGTAAAATTCTCCGGCTGTTATCATAGTAGCTTTTATCTTGCTTCTGATTGAAACCTCTGATGGGTTGTGAGCAGCGTGAGTTCTGTTCAGTCACAATGAGCTTCAGTGATACCGGCTACAGACATTTACTTTCAGCTCCAAAAATCTGCTTATTAGCAATGTATGTATATATAACCGCAAATGTACACATGACAAGGTAGGGGGAAAGTCGTTCAGTGAGCTTTCCGAAAAGGAAAAATTACGTTTAGTGAAAAGGTCTCTGTAACATACTGGATCCCTCACTGCTATAGCGGACGATTTATAATTAGCGTCATTGCTCCAGCAACATCAGTTCCATCCAGGTTAATTTTTTGGTTAGTGATAGGGAGGTTTCAGAGAGAAAGCAAAGGTTCATAATATATTTCAAAAAAGTACATGATAATGGCATATTCTGACGAGTATTAGAAAATATAAAGTTTTATGATAAGTCATTCAGAAAACCTTTTAATCTTCCCTGTTCCAATGCAAGATAAAATTCTAGATTTTAAGCATATAATAATAAATGAACCGGAAATATT
Source organism: Macrobrachium rosenbergii (assembly GCF_040412425.1). Classification (NCBI taxonomy): domain Eukaryota; kingdom Metazoa; phylum Arthropoda; class Malacostraca; order Decapoda; family Palaemonidae; genus Macrobrachium; species Macrobrachium rosenbergii. The sequence goes on along the minus strand of NC_089794.1, from coordinate 54,622,946 downwards.
TTGGTATGTAGCCTGTGTTGAAATTTCAAAGTATATAACAAAATATCTAATATAGATAAAATCATTTCCGCTCTCATCAGTTTCTATTATGATTAAGGAATAAACTATCTTATTGCCTTGATATAGAAAAAAATGTTTTTTTGCATTAATATCGCAAACCCCATTATTTATGATAACCCCCTCCCCCGGCCGGCAGATGTCGTCAGCGCAGACTTTTCAAATGATCATGTACATTTCTTTTCTCAAACAGATTGATAGGATGTTACCCGTGGCCCCTTGAGACGATGTATAATTTATTAATTGTCGGAACACAAAACACTGTCGCCAAAATTCATTCAATTATGTCCAACTCTTATATCAATCACGTGCGTGTTCTTCCACATATGAGACTGGATATCGTTTACTTATTCAGAGGGAATAAGAGCATCACATTGTCAACCCTTTTAGTTGCTGAGCCTTGTCAAGTCTGTCCTAGAGACAGAGCAACAATGAATGGTAGCTTACATTGTACTCTGTCTCTGGGAAGTTTATTATTTTGAGTGATGCATCAGTGAGTCATAAGTGATCCAAAGGGTTAATCATCGCCTGACGTCATGCAATTATTAGATTTCCAATTACTGTAGTCCCAGATTAAGTGACCATGTGGCCTCCACTCATCTTTTTTAACTGTTGAACAAAAACCCGCCAAAACAAGCTCTCTTAAAAGCTTAGAGAAACACCAGCTGGAATATAGAAAAAAAATCTCTAACCAACAGTTTTGTCAAAAGTTCATTCAGGAGTCACAACCTGAATAAGGAAAAGATGTTTTCGTAATACGTATCAGTAACATGTTTGTGTCCGTATGAATATGACTTTACCTTCCTCGTCATTATTATTATTCTTGCTATTGAAATGCTAGTTTGTGTCTTCGAGGAATCTCGACTGTCTAATCTGCGTAATTAGGCTCTCTCTCTCTCTCTCTCTCTCTCTCTCTCTCTCTCTCTCTCTCTCTCTCTCTCTCACGTCTTCTCCAACAAGGCGATGATGTCTTCTCGCTTGTAGTAGATAACAACACTGAAATATTACTGTGCCGTCCCTAATTATTTAATAAGATTTTAATCGATGCCTGAATTTATGTCCAGTTCTTTATAGTTTTTGCAGTACAGATACAGTCATTTATGTTTTTTTATTTATTTATGTGCATATAATTATTTCAAAACGAAGTGTCCTTCAGAACTGAGAAAAGTAAGGAATGGGGTTCTTTTAGTTTACATGACTGGGAATCAAAACGAGAATAAATGTCTCCTGACCTAAAATATCATTGACAATTATAAATACATATAAAACTAGGAATGTAATTCGCTCTGAGAGCAATTTCGAAAGCAAATAATGAAAAGTGGTTGGTGTATGATGAGACAACGGGGCGTGGGGGGCGGGGGAAGGGGGAAGGAAAGGAGTAAGATTGTTTAGATAAAAAAAATAGTTCAGTCTACGGTCAAGAATAAAAAAGGAAGGCAAGTTCGTAAAAATTCACAGACGCAATGTGCAGGTTACACACTGGAAAGAATTCTTTTTCCAAGTCTGCAGATCTCTGAACTCCTAAGTATTTGGGAGTAAAAGCAGCAATGGAGATGGGTTCATAACTCAGAAGGTTCTTTCAAAAGTTCAAACTTCTGTTCAGGACTGCAGTCCTCTGACTTTTCCATTTCCAGGCTGGCTTCCATTTAGAATGTTTTAGACTTTAAAATAGTTTAGGTGCATTTAATAATCACATAGAGCTCTCACAAGTACAGAAAAAATGAAATTTCATTCAAGAAGAGACACGCAAAAAATGAGCTCTATTAACCTTAAACGATACCACCTGCAATTGCTGCAAGAAGAAAGAAAACATACAAATAATTTCTTACAAAGAATAACCAGGTCAGTGCAATACAAGGATTCATTCACAAAGACCCAAGCTTTCCGTGCCATCTGAATTGCAACACATTTATTTTCAAGATTAATGCCAAACCCCACAGAACTCCACAGAAATGTGGGATATCCTGGGATTGCCACAACTAAAGGACCCATTTCAACATTTCTACTTTTGACTAAAACCAGTTACCTATTCTGGGGAAACTTACACTGGAAGTGGTCATTAGTATCCCCCTTGTTCTAGGAAAATCAAATTTAACAGACCGATTCAGAAACTGAATCTTCTAGAGAAGTTTCCAGTTCAAAAACTGTATAGCATTATGACAAGCCTTTGTAAATAAAATAAAAACAATAATGAGTATGGAATATCAATAGCCGCCCCCCCCCACCAAATGGGTCCCCTGACTTGTATACAGTAGACTCTAAACTGATCAGCCCTGAACAAGAATCTACAAGCAGCCAAATTCACCTCAACAATTTATTAGTCAGCTGTGGATATATTAATGAATGAAGTGACATTCTATGAGCACGACTAATTTGGGATACTCACAAAGAAAACTCCAAAGCAGATGAGGAATTTGTATTAAAATGTACACATTTGTCACCTTGCTAAACACGATGACTATGGCATACAACAGATAACCCCTGCTATGCACTATTATATGGACCCAAGCAAAGAAAGTGATCCCCACTACATTTCTACATATTTCCCAATGGTGTTCAGTACAACTTTCTATGTCAATTCTTAACGGGGCCTTCCTGGCACTGCCTTATCGACCACCTTCATCCTTACTACAGAACAAAGGAAAAGGCAAATCCTCCAGAAACACAGAACATACTAATTCATAGCAGATACGGGCTGCTCTGAAAGAAGGAGCCCATGATGCCAAAAGATCACCATAATCTAACAACAAAAAACATGAAAGTGAAGAACAACCTGTTACAACATCAGGAACCAAAGAAACATGATCCCTGTCTACCTGCAGGTTGAGGATATGAACCATATAACCTGCAAAGATCCACAAAAACTCGCCTGAAGATACATATTCTCTTATGACTTTCAGATATTGGAGTATTTGTTGTGGTATCATGGAACTGATGCAACTAGAAGATTTGACACCACTTGAAATTCTACAGTTTTCAATATTCATGAAAAACTTTCCTCGTGTTGCATCCGGAAGTAGCTAGTTCCTGTCTTTACATGAGAAGCAGGTAGGATGTTTCAGAGCAACCATCCTGCTGCCACCTCACCAGCTTCAAACATTTCTAAGCTGACTAGTTGTCTATCAAGATAGAGCATAGTCAGCCATCATTCAACGTATGCCAGCCAATGTCCATGACTCAAAATTCCCCGTCATAACTTTCGTTCAGAGTACTGCTGTCACAACGTTTATAATTATAACTTTTTACAATGCATTACCCTGCGTTTATGTGAATAATCATCGTTTCATTTACACAACTCAGTGTCGTCCAGCACTATTGAAAACAGTTATTGTTTTACATCTTGATTTTAATATCTCTCTTCTGATGAAAAGAACCAGGTAAAGAGGAGAAACAAGTTACCAATGGAGAAAGTGGCGAAGTGAGAAAGATACCACAGTGTATCCTATTTCATAGTATACTCGTGTCCTGTCTACTGCATTTGGACAATTATCTTATATCCTGTTTTTATATCACTGTCGTGAAGATGCCAGCGGAGTGTAAAATATGGATAAACATCATAATCAGACTTTCCATGAAGCATTGCCTTTCTTCTTTAAGGCTTGAAATTAGGGGACATCGCCCTCACATGCATGTCTGGCAGACGATAGCTCCTCGCACATCTGGCAAGAAATGATTCCCGAGTCTTCAGAGCAGAGCACTCGTACAACCATAAATTGACACTGATTAAAGTATCATTATGAATGAGGACTAATTCAGTATAAATTGGCGCTACATGTATACAGGCATTTTGGGGTAACTGTAATGACCTTATTGTATAGGTAATCAATTTGACAGGCACACTTGAGCGCCCCTACCCCTACCCCCATTTCTCTCTCTCTCTCTCTCTCTCTCTCTCTCTCTCTCTCTCTCTCTCTCTCAAGCAAATTCAAACGGACGTTCGTTAGTCGCGGAACTTTTGAGGTTAGCGAACCCCAGGTTGGCAACCCCATCTCTAGATAATCAAGCCTTGACTACGATTATGTTCTTTAAAAAATGATCCCAAGCACAGTTTGGTACTTGGAGCAGAAATATCTGACGCCATTCCAAGCACGTGCTGGGAGCAGAGGAAAGACGAAGATCAAAGCATTTTTTCTCAGCTCCAGGTAGGCGCTGACAAGAGCAACAGAGCGTTCAAGGAGAAATCACATCTCTTAAGGCAAACGGATTGCTTTTGGTGCCTTCCTCTTTAGACGAAGTGGGAAGAGGAAGAAGAAGAACGTGAATGAATACAGTGCAGGCAAAACATCTTGCATTCATTCAGACAAACATGTATATTTACTGTGAAGAACAGTTTTAGTTTTCTGTAAAAGAAAACTATTGTGTCGGCTTTGTCTGTCCGTCCGTACTTTTTCTGTCCGCCCCCAGATCTTAAAAACTACTGAGGCTAGAGGGCTGCAAATTAGTATGTTGATCATCCACCCTCCAATCATCAAACATACCAAATTGCAGCCCTCTTTTGAGTCTTTGTAGTTGTTATTTTCATTTAAGGTTAAAGTTAGCCATAATCGTGTGGACCGTGGTTAAAGTTTCATGGACTGCGGCTCATACAGAATTGTACCGAGACCATCGAAAGATCTGTCTGTTTTCGGTGGTCTTGATTATACGCTGTACAGAAAACTCGATTGCGCTGAAGAAACTTCGGTTGCATTGTTAACTAGTTTAACAATGATGATAATAATGTCCACAAGGTTCATAATTTATTGTTAAACATAAACTAGTTACGACATATGTAACTACGCATTTCTACAAAAGTTTATGAAACAAATCGGAGAACTGGATGGTAGAAGAAACAGAAAGGTAACTTTTACTTGTGTCTTGGACACACTGAACCTGAATACGTTTTGGGCTACCCATTTAGACTATACACGAGATGAGATTTAATAGATGAGTTAGAAGTAATTCAAGTGTGAGCGCGAACAATAGGAGAGGATTGTGAGGCAGAGGAAGAAGAAAGAGGAAGGAGATTCATCCACAGTGTCCAGAAGAGACAGATTGGAAGACATAAACCAAGAGGAAAAGAAGGGGCGAGGGGAGGGAACGACTACATTATGGGAAAGGGAGAGGACATCAAGCCACAAATAATGCCGAAAACAGCTGATAGATAAAAAAAAAGCCACATGTAGGAATTATGGTAACAAAGGGCTGGTGACAAACACTGTCAGTCAGATGCTTTGAGAATATCACGAACCCATGATTATATTAATTATTGCATAGGCCTACAGGAGTCATTCCCCCAAATTCTCTACGCAAAATTGGTCTGGTCCGGGAATTAACCTTCCAAAATATATTAGTTTGGAGTTTTAAGCTTAGAATATGACGGATGCGAGTAGTTAAATAACCAGTATTCTTGAATAAAATGGGGAGGTTTGGGGGATAATCAGTGTTAGGAAAGAACTTTGTACTAGGAGTTCAGATTTAACACCAAGCAGATTTGACCTACCTGTCATCTGTTTCGAAGATTGTCAAGACTAAAAATGACTGGTAAGCGGATTTTAAAATTATCACATATTGTACTACAAATGAAACATCATAAAAAGAGAATATCTACCAAAAAAGTAGAAACCAATAAAACGAAATAAACTCAAATGCTAGGTTTTGTAAAGACAACAAAAGAAGAATATAAATATATATATATATATATATATATATATATATATATATATATATATATATATATATATATATATATATATATATGTTATCATTGGTCTTACATGAGCAAATCCCTGGTTCCATTACCGATCTACCTCTCACTATTCTTAGCAGGGTCAGGAATGGATAGCAGCGCAGTGGATGTCAAAGAATGAAAACCTAAAGGCTCCACCTCTGGTTTACATTTCATATATAGCAAGCGCTTTCAGTGGTATTTCAATACAAAACCGTTTGGGACGTCCTCTTTAATTTTGCTAATGTCTCAGATGTATTTTTTTGTCACATACTATTAAGTGACACCTAGGTGCAAAATATATATATATATATATATATATATATATATATATATATATATATATATATATATATATATATATATATATATATGTGTGTATATATAAATGTATATATACATATATATACACACACACAACACACACACACATTTATATATATATATGTGTGTGTGTGCATCAATAAATACATATGTGTATATACATACATTGTATATATGTATGTATAGCCAACAAATAAATATATATAATAAATAATATATATATATATATATATATATATATATATATATATATATATATATAAAGACAATGTTAATAGTTTGGGATTGTTCTGCCTTGTCAATATGTTTCGTAACTGATTTTCTGTTGGGTTTATAAATTCATCTAAAATACGTTCGCTTGCGAATCCGAGAATGACTCTTCTTCTGACCTGAATTCAACTGCTGTATACTTGTTTATCATTTTGCCGAGAGGGGTGCCATACTTGAAACCATTTCCTTCGGTCTTCGATCATTAATTACTAATTAAGATGCTTACTTCATAACAGAATCCTTCAATCACGGAGGGAAATTAAAACCACAAAGTCTATACAGGAGTATCTGTTTCCTCGGGCTTGTTCAGTAGACCACAAATGTTTGTTTTTAACATCAAGAGCTAACGATGCTTTGTTGTCTTTTCGACTGCCCATAATCCAGTTAAGTATTTTATTCTTTAACGGTTTAAAGGGTGATTTGTTTCAGTTTCTTTTTTAATATATATTATATATCCTTATTCTGTTGGTGACCTAATGTACAGAGGTAACACTTCGTACCTCTGGAGAAAAACTGCCTGAGTATCTGAATGGGCTTTAAAGAGTTCTCTCAGATCTAGTTGCATCAGTTGTTTGTTTGTGTGTCGGTTTTTTTGCTCGTGTTGTACTTCCTCCATTTGTTTTCTTCCACTCAACCAATCAAACTTCTCCAGTTCTCACTTTTTTGTTAAGAATAACACTCTTTGGTAGCCCTATGAGTCTAGGAATGGGTCGATGGCATGATTTAAATAATAAATTCCACGAAACACAAATGTGCATCCACGCATTAGTTTCTTCTGTGCAACAACTCAGCCTACGGTAATTATCTTCACGTTTACACTTGCTGTCGTCCAGCCCATAAGCCAACCTCTCTCACCACAGACTCAAATATAAGTATGCAGAATGAAGGTACAGTATCTTGGGCTGAGCTTCCAATCTGTATGTAACATAAGACAGGAAGTTGCACTCGACCTTCTCTTGGGATATTAAAATTTTTTTACGGAATGCGCATGCAAATATAAAATTGTAGATCAATTTTGGTAACCTGGAACTGTACGCACCTTCTGGTGCCTCTTTCGACTCGATCGAGAAACCCTAATTTACTTATTACCAACAGCCCTTCATAAATGGGTCGTAAAGGATATGTTGATGACAACCCAACGACTCTCGAGACTGCCAAAGAGATAATGGCTTTATGAACATCGCTTGATGTCGTTATTATCCCAAGGATGTACTCAGAGACATTCGGTCCTCTGCTTCTAGATAAAGGGAATTGCCAATGGCTGTTCACCGAAGGCCATGATCTGCAATAACCTGTGTTGCATGGCAAGACTGATTTGCAATTTCACCGGAAGATTCACCCGATGATTCTTCGATTGTTGTTTTGATGCTTAATCCCTGATCTTTCCAATACTGCTGATTTTAGATATTAAAAGATTTCTGATTTTAGAATTTTTTGTTATGCCCCTCTCATGTCAGAAGTCTTGTCCCTGCTGAGGTTCATAATATCTTTTGTCTGGGGAGAATCTTTTTGTGGAATAGATTGTCTTCCTCTGGTACTTACTGATGCCTCTTTCATTCCACTGTAGTAATGGCTGAATTTCTTCAAAGAAGGATAAGATAGGTTTCCTTTTATGACAAATCTATATCCTACTGGTCTGAGATTGAAAAGATATATTAAATACAGAAACCTTTATCCACTTAAGCATTTTAGTTCTATAAAACATATCTCCTTAAATTTGTTTCATCATGCAGCAAGTTCCTGTCTATATAAATCTATTGTTTTTGCAACTTCCTGTATGCTTCTGTTGACCTAAGTACCTACTTGTTAGTCGACAGTTGTGGGTTACAACTAGAGGAACGAGATTAAGTGAAACAGCGTTCATTGCTCAGTCAAATTCTTTAACATCAAAATGGAGTGGCCTCGAAAAAGGTAATAATTACTTCAACGGGGTCAAACCATTTATAAGATATACTAAGTACGAAAGTTAGCCCAGAAAAATCCGACAATGTGATGAATAAAAAAAAAGTACAGCGTATAATCAAGGCCACCGAAAGTAGATCTACCTTTCGGTGGTCTCAGATCCACTAATGCTGTATGAGCAACGACCCATGAAACTCTCAGCCGGCCGTGGTGATCTGTGTTGTTGCGTTGCCAGAAGCACGATCATGGCTAACTTTTAACCTTAAATGAAATAAAAAAACTACTGAGGCTAGAGGACTGCAATTTGGTGTTTGATGATATAGAGGATGAATAAATTTGTTTTTATTTAGCATTTCCCAACGTTTTGTGAGAGAGAGAGAGAGAGAGAGAGAGTTAGTAGAGAGAGAGAGAGAGAGAGAGAGAGAGAGGAGAGAGTGTAATTGTCGTTAGGTTGTTGGAAGAGGATGAGGTCGTTAGTTTGTTTATTGGCGCTGTCTGTCTGTGGAATATGTGAAGGATTTTTCGGTTTTGGAGGGCAGTTTTTTGAGTCCAGAGCTAGTGCCGGTCAGTCGTTTTTTTTTTTTGTCTAAACAGTTTGTTTGTGTGCTGATTCAGAGTTGTTGTTTTTTTCCTTGTTAGTGTGCTGTTCCTGTTGCTGTATGTTCGTGAGTCGTGTGTTTTGTTTTGGTTTGGTTTGTGTGGTTTTGTGTGCTGTGTTGGCGACCGTGGACTTACCCCATCTTCCAGCAACCGAGGACCAGGGTGAGTGTTGTGTACTGTTTTTGTGTTTTAAAATCCCGCCACATAATTTTGGCGCCCAACATTAGGGCAGCTGGTAATTGCAGCTGCAATTGAGATTGGTGGCTGGTAGTGTGACTGAAGAAGGATGGAGAGAGGAACTGGTGAGGTTGAGAGAGGAGAGGGACGTGGTTGAGGGGTGAGAATGAGAGATTGAGAGTCAGTTGGAGGAGATGGGGGAATGCTAAGAAGTGCAAAAGAAGAAATGAAAGGGGAGATGAAAGAGTCAGAAGAGAATGGAAGACCGGATGGTAGAGAGGATGGATAAAAGTTGGAGGAATGATGAAAAGTGTGGAAGAAATGGTGAAAGGTATGTTCAAGGGTGTTTTTGGAGAAGGGCCTGTTGGAGGCAGGTCCTCTGGAACATGTGAAGGGCAAGAGAGAAAGAAAGGAGGAAGAAGTGAATGGAAGCGTGAGTGATGAAAGTGATGTGGAAATAGGAAGTAAGAAACGAGAGAATGAAAGGCAGGGTAAGGAAAAGGGGAATGAAAAGCAAGGGAAGGAACGGAGGGAAAGTAAGGATAAGTCAGGGGAAAAAAGGGAAGAAGGGAAAGGGAAAGGAAATTGGTAAGAAGGGTAAGGGAAGTGGGAAGGCAGGAAAGAAGGGAGAGAGTGAAGGCAGTAGTGATAGTAGAGGTGGATGGAGGTGAGTGGATAAAGTTGATAAAAAGAGGAAGAAGAAGAGTGTAATGAGTAAGATGAATGTAAGTGCGGAAGTGGACTCTTTGTATTCGGAAGAGGGTATGAAAGGACAGAGTGAAAGTAGCGAAAGTGAGAGTGAAAGTGAGAAAGAAGTGAGAAAGGCTATGTATGTGAGGGAGGTACCCCGGTGTGAAAGGTATAATGAGTATGAAGTAGGGATGTGCATGATTTCTTTAGGGAGTATGAAAAGTTTTGTCAGGATAAGTATGGGGAAAGTAAGAGTGTGTGGGCACGAGAATTAGGAGAATATTTGACTGGGTTTTGCTTGATATGTATAGGGTTATTATGAGTGTGGGGATGTTGAGTATGACAAGGTGAAAGCTAGACTAGTTGAGCAAGCGAGGCGTATGAAAGCGAGTGTTAAGCATAAGAGGAAGAATGAATTTGATGAGGCAAGAATGAAAGCTGGGGAAACCTTGTCACTGTATGCTTGTAGGCTGGAGACGTTGGCAAGGAAGAAGTTTGGGGATGATGGAATAGATGAATGTAAGGAGTTAGTACGGAAGTTGATAGGGACAGTGCCAGATGGAGTTAGAGAATTTGTGAACTTGAAGCGGAAGGAGATGAAAAGATGGACGAATGAAAGGTTGACTTGGGGAGAAATTTTGGAAATTGTAGAAGATTATGAGCTTGACAGGGTTATAAAAGAGAGTAGAAGTGTAAGTGTAAGGGCTGGGGTAGATGAGAGAGTGCCAGAGTTTGGAAGCTTTAGGGATGCAGTGTTGAGGGGCCCAATGAGAATGGCCGATAGTGTAATAGATAGGAGTGTAAGAGCAAGTAATGTGGAGGTGCCAGTGAGGATGAATGGTGGGTTTGTAAGGGAACAACAGGTTGGACGGGTTAGGGATAGTAGTGTACAAAGGGGAAGGTCGATGAGTGGAAGTCGAGCGAAGTGTTTTAGATGTGGAAAGGAAGGACATACAAAGAATGAGTGTAGGTGGGCTTTGGGAGCGTGTTTCGGGTGTGGGCAACCAGGACATTTGGTAAGGGAGTGTACGAAAGATAGGGGGGTTAAATGCTACAGGTGCGGACAGGTGGGTCATATTGCTAATGGTTTGTAGGGGTACCCGAATGAATGTAATATGTGGCAACTGTGGTAAGAATGGGCATTATGCGAGAATGTGTTCAGAACCGAGAGCGAAGTGTGACGAATGTGGAATGGAAGGGCATGTATCAAGTGTATGTAGACGAAAGAGGGTGACTGTGACAGCGAATTCGGGAAACTGAGTGTGAAGGGGTTCAAATGGGTGGATCCTCCAGGATGCAAGCGGTGCGTGTGATGCATGTACGTGAGGGGTTGTTGCATGAGGATCAGCAATTTGTTTTGATAAATGGTAGGAAACGTAAGAAAGGGAAGAACGTAAAGTAAACTGAATGGTCGTAGGTTGTGTGATAGGGGTGTGAGTGCCAAAGTGAAAATGAGTGATAAAGCGTGTAATACGGATGAATGGGATGGTATGAATAGAACGTATAGCATATGCGGGTTTGATATAACTGAGTTGACTGAACGTGTAGGGTTAGTGAACGGTTGGAGGTGAGCGAAAGTGTAAGAGTAAGAGAGCGTAGCAGTAATATACGAGTGATTGAAAGCATGAATGAATCGTTGCAAGAATTGGAAAGGTCAATGAGCGAATGGGATGGGTTAGTTGAAGAATTGGGGGAGGTATTCGGGAACGAGTTAGAGGGTATAGATGAGATTGTGGATGAAATTGAGAGTAGGAATAGTGAAGAAGATAGCGTGAATCTGAGAGAGAATGGAGGAGAAGATGTGGATTTGAATGTTGCTAGAAGAGAGAATGATTCTGAGAGAATGATTGCGTGCCCGCGAACGCGATCTAGAGGACCTGCTAGTGAGCATCCGTGGGTGTTGCGTAAGGCGATTTGAATGCAGTGTGAAAGGTATTGGTTGGGAAATGCTAAAAGGGGGGAGAATTATAGAGGGATGAATAAATTTGTTTTTATTTAGCATTTCCCAACGTTTTAGAGAGAGAGAGAGAGAGAGAGAGTGTAATTGTCGTTAGTGAGTGCTTCGGTTGTTGGAAGAGGGATGAGGTCGTTAGTTTGTTTACGGCGCTGTCTGTCTGTGGAATATGTGAAGGATTTTTCGGTTTTGGAGGCAGTTTTTTGAGTAAGAGCTAGTGCCGGTCAGTCGTTTATTTTGGTCTAAACAATTTGTTTGTGTGCTGATTCAGAGTTGTTGTTTTTCCTTGTTAGTGTGCTGTTCTTGTTGCTGTATGTTCGTGAGTCGTGTGTTTTTCTGTTTTGGTTTGGTTTGTGTGGTTTTGTGTGCTGTGTTGGCGACCGTGGACGCCTTACTCCATCTTCCAGCAACCGAGGACCAGGGTGAGTGTTGTGTACTGTTTTTTTTTGTGTTTTAAAATCCCGCCACAATGATTGGAGAGTGGATGATCAACGTACCAATTTGCCTCAGTGGGTTTTAAGATCCGAGGGCGGAGAGAAAAAGTGCGGACAGGAAATGTATGGACAGACAAAGCCATCTCAGTAGTTTTCTTTTAAAGAAAACTACAAACCCCTTGAGAATCAAATAGGTAGGTAAACACAGGCGAAACACCTGTGATGACGATGGGTAATGCAACCTTTCTTGCTCACAAGATGTTCCTGACCAACCTGCGGAAAAATCAGTGGTCGTCAATTTTCAAGATGTTTGGCAGAGCTTGAAAATTTTCTTCTTGCACCTTTCCTTCAGAAAAACAAGGAATCGTGATATGCACCCGTCGCTTCTCTTTCTCTTTTTCCTTTTTATTTGATCGAAAAAAGAGAGCGAGATCGAGATTGATGGGGATTTTATCCGCAGACTGACGTCACGAGTTAAAGGGAGGAGTGTTCCAGTAAAATGTCTAAAAACGATGGTATACAAAAAGCAAAAGATGGACTGACAATGACAACCACCATCGGAAAAAAAAGTGATTAATTAATTCTCTTAGACATTCATTAATGCAATAACAACTTTAAATCTGGTTTACTCCAAGGTGCACAGAGAGAGAGAGAGAGAGAGAGAGAGAGAGAGAGAGAGAGAGAGAGAGAGAGAGAGAGAGAGAGAGAGAGAGAAGCTCTTTTGTGGTGGAAAAGTCTTTCAGTATATTCGATGATTCAAGTCCCTTCCAAACATTTCAGTGAGGTTTTGGTGTTTACGAAACAGCATCTTTTTATATTGAGCTTGCATTTTAAATGTAAATATTTATTTTGATAATAAATCAAGATAAATTATAAAGTAAGCCAAAGACTTATATATTTTTAAATTGAATGGTTCCTTTATCTCCCTCATCCTCAACGAGAAAAAATGGGATTAATCTATATTCGCCTTTTTCTCCCTTGTTTTTGCAGTGAATGTCCCTATCTTGCCATCTCGTTCTATACCTTCCAAATTTTTCTAAGAAAAGTTATCATATATTCTTTCACAATCTTTCCCCGTTGCATTGCTCTCAACCTCCTGGTAGCTTCTTTGTATATTTAAGTTGTAATTACATTAATTTGCTATTTAATTGGAATATCATATAAAGTATGTTTTAATAAACCACAGCAGCTGTCGTTTGCAAAAATATATTTCTCTTTCTAAAGCAACTTCGAAGATGATGTAATTAGGACAATTAAATCAGAAAACTTCATTCAGTAATCGCATCTATCAAACGAACTTCCAGACTGAATGTAAGTTATTTACAATTACTAAAGGAGCTCATATTACCGTAATGGAAGTTTTTCTTGAACTCTGTTTTATAGTTAAGAGGAGTTTACTGCTTTCACCTTCAATTTCTTTTAAAAAAAAAGCCTAATATATGAACCATTTTCATTAAGATATGATATATTATCTTTTATACTAAGTGGACGTCGGTATATTATCAATGACACACACACACATATGCTCACATTCTTACACATTGGCTTGTCGACAAACATATGATTAGTAAATGACCAGACCCTTCGAATTTGCGAGTGCATGCAGTACATGCATAATACATACATACATACACATATACATACATAAACATACTCTTATCTGTTTTCTTCTGGCTCCTTGTGGTGGTAGTACAGGGTATGGGGCTGAAAATCCCATGCTCCGAGTCTTTTGCCGATTTATTTTTATGTTGAGACATCCCAGCTAACTAGAAAGAGGTGAATGACAGAGTAGGTGAAACCGGATGGGGTGGGAAGGGTTCAAAGAATCGATGCGAAAGATAAGGAAAAAAGAAGCCGAGTTTAAATGTATGAAGGGTTTCTTGAGCTACTCTCCTTTAACCGTGGATGTTGAATATAAATTATATATGTATATATACATATACATATATATATATATATATATATATATATATATATATATATATATATATATATATATATATATATATATATATATATATATATATATATATATATATGATAATATATATATATATATATATATTTGATATATATATATTATATATTATATATATATATATATATATATATATATATATATATATATATATATATATATATATATATATATATATATTATATATGTATACTAGCTGACCAATCCAGCACTGACCGGGAAAACTTTGAATGACAACTGATAAACTCTCTCTCTCTCACTCTTTCCCTCTTTCTCCTCCCTAACACCCCCTCTACTCTATCTCTCTCTCTCCCCATCAATCTTTCCCTCTTTCCCCTCCCAACACCCCTCTACTCTCTCTCTCTCTCTCTCTCTTTCCTGTTAAGGTAGTTGCTTCAGTTACATTGCCAGCATTTTTGACATTTTATATTTCACCCCCTTCTCACCCCCCATTTCTGTAGGGGCTGAACTTGGACTTAAAAGGCATAAGGAGTGTCACTATTCATCTCAGCGACCTTGAAAACTATGTATTAGACACTAATATCTGTCATTTTTTACATATTATTTTTCACCCCTTCTCACTCCCCACCCCATTCCTGTCAGGCTGAACTTGGACTTGAAGGGCATCGCGAGTGTCACTATTCATTTCAGCAACTTCGAAAACTATGGATTAGACACTAATATCTGACATTTTCGGTTATTTTGCATGTCGCCCCCTTCCCACCCCTTCTAACTCCCCCTTCCTATCAGGGCTGAACTTGGACTTGAAGGGCATTGGGAGTGTCACTTTTCATTCTGGATGGGGAAAAACTATGGATTAGACACTAGTATCTGTCGTTTCCGGTTATTTTTACATGTCACTCCCTTCCCACACACGTCCCCCCTTTGGTGCCAGTGATGTCTTACCCCAATAGTATTCTTTTCCAAATAGTAAGTCATATGTATGCCAAGTCTGGTTGAAATTGCACAATGCATTTCAGAGTTATTCTGGCACATACATGCACACAGATCCATGTTAATAGGAGATTCTATATATATATATATATATATATATAATATATATATATATATATATATAATATATAATAACGAGAGAGAGGGAGAGAGAGAATGTTTTTTGTTTGTTTGTTTGTCTGCTTGCCCGTACGTTAGCAGGATTAGGCAGAGAGTTTTGTGTGGACTTTTGCGAAAATAGTATCACATTTGAACCTCGTGACTGGCAAGGACTTGCAGCATGAAAGTAGAGTTTGGGAGGTACAGGAATGTAACTTGTGGGGAGAAGATAACTTTGGGGTGGCGGGGGATGGTGTTAATTACCCGTGACGGAAGTTTGTGAATTTCCAAATCATAAAATTATTTTTCAAACGGGCTTAACCGAGATGAAGAAAGTTTTCCACAGGCTTGGGATTATTTTCCGTTACTGAGACTCATTTATAACCCAACTGCCTCCTTCGGTGGTAGCCAGCAGTTGCCTATAAGTCTCCTGTTTATGGTGTTTCTTCCTTCCTGACAATCCAGTGGATTTTTTTTTTATATCTGTTTAGATGGGGACAAAATTACTAGTTTTTAATCAGTAGCAGATAGCGGCAGGTGTTAATTTTTGACAAGAATTGATTTTATTTTTGGCTATTTACACTGTCTGCCCAGCTTTTGCCTAACAGACAACTTTGAGGAAGTTATGTTTAAAGTTTCTCACCCTACAACAATGCAAACTTTATAACAACGACACTGTTAAAATGATGATTATCCTATCCCATCAATAATCAATATATTTCCTTATTGATGTTCTGCTCGGTTTAACAGTTCATCAGACATAGGTTCCCTTCTGAGAACGAGACTTCCTTTTCTTCCGACTTTAATTCAGCTGTGGTATAATTGTTTAACATTCTGCCGAAAGATACATCATATATAGAATCGATATCCTTCTGCCTTTGACCATTAATTATGGACCGCAATGGTCTCTGTGTAACAGAATCCTTTAGTCACGAACAAAAATTTAAGCGCTTTAACCTAGCGTCAAAGATTCTTCTAGTAGATAAGAAACAAATCGTCGGGAGGTAACAATACTTTCTTGTCTTTTCGACTGCCATTTATCCAGTTCACTATTTTGCTCCTTAAGCATTTAAGGGCTGGTTTGTCTTCGTTTCTCTTTATTGTTATATTTCCTATCTAATCTGCTTACCCACTGGATTTCTGTTTATGGTCACCTACACACAGACTAAGATTATATATATATATATATATATATATATATATATATATATATATATATATATATATATATATATATATATATATATATATATATATATATATATAATATAAAGTATATATATATATATATATATATATATATATTATATATATTTTATGTATATATATATATATATTGTATATATATATATATATATATATATATATATATATATATATATATATATATATATATACCTACATGACAGGTGAAACCTAATGATTAAATCAGTTTTAATTCTCTTGTTTTTCTACTTTTATGGGTTTTAATGAAGATTCTATTTTTCTATATATCAGTTGTAATCAATATATATATATATATATATATATATATATATATATATATATATATATATATATATATAATGAAACCTCATTATCCTCCAGTTTTTCCCCAAACTCCGGAAAATAGTTGACTGGTAGATCAGATCATGTATGGGGGTAAATCTCAAGTCTCAGTACAGAGTTCCTTCCCATCACTGATTATTCTCCAAACCTCCTCATATTATTAAAGAATACTGGGTATTTAATTAATCACATCTATCATCTTCTCAGATTAAAAATTTCAACTAACGCATCTTGGAAGAGTTAATTCCCGGACCAGACTAACTTTGCCTAGAGAATCTGGGTGATCGACTCCTGGAGGCCTATGCAGGATTGATCAATTATTGCATTAACTATTATCAGGTTTCTCTATATTCTTAAGGCATTTCATTGGGGTTGTCAGCCGCCTTTTGTCATCAATAACTCCTGCCTGCGCCTTTTTTTTTATTGTTATCCGCTGTTTCTCGCATTATTCAGCGACTCATTTAGGTATCATTTATTTCTCCAGGCAAAATACAAAATTCCCATTCCTTTTTGCATATTTGTTCGATATGTTTAAATGACTGTCAATAATGATCCCCAAGCTTTGTACGCTACTACTAGGCTTAATTTCAGTTTCTTTAATCTTAATATTGATATCTTCTGCAATTCGCCGAATATATGAGTGAGAACCAATAAAAATAAATCTCGTTTTCGTTGCATTTATTTTATGGCCATTTGACATGACATATTCCATCCATCTATCCATGTTTATTTCGGCCTTTTGCGTTAAGGGCTCAATACTGTTTATATCACCAGAGTGAATATACTGAACAACATCGGTAAACATAATTAAAGTGCCCTCATATGTTACCAGATATAAATAATTTACGAAAATATTGAACAATACTGGACCCAACACTGAGCCTTGTGGCACACCAACGTTCACTTTCTGTTTAGATGAAATATGCCCATTTACTTTGACAGTCTGTGGTCTCTGTAAGATAATCGTCAAACCAAAATTGTCGAGGCTCAAGTTGCCCATTTCATCCAACATAGAGTGACAGACGCTGTCCAAAGCTTTTGATAAGTGACACAGTGTTATTAGGGAAACTTTATTTATATCAGTATTATTATAGAGTATGTCCATGACTTAGACACTAGCACAGGCGAACAAATGGAAACCCATGGTCAACAAACGAAAATTCATAATGACATTATTTTGAAAGTGAAGGGTACAACTGAAAAAATAATAATTATAACATTACTTAAATGCCAACTTCAAAGTATCTTCATATATGAAACAGGTAAAAGAATGTAAAGGCCGGTGCAGAGGATGAAATCTCCTTAGAAAAGCGAGAATAAAAGTTTCTGACGAGCGAGTAACCAACTACACATTTAATCAGCTTTCGACGCTAATGCTAATGCTAATTTAAAAAAGAGTGGGACGGGTTGCTATTTCAAAGAGTGTCCTTCAAGAAGTAAGTTTTTTTAATTGAGCAACAAAGAAAATAATCATAACGTTACCAGAAGGGCAAAGCCCCATGCAGGTACAGGTTGCTCTTCAAAAGGTTCTGTTGACAACTTCAAAGAAAAGAACCAGATTACGGATGTTCAAGAAGAACAGAATCAAAGACATTAAACTATTCCAAGATAGGCCAAGTAATGTAAAATCAACAGGAAATGAGTCGTTAGGTTTGAGAAATGGGGTGAAGTAATAATGAAAGCATGCACGAGGGTTGGTTTACGAAGTCTTTGAGAATTCGGATATGAAACGAAGACAGTTTTGCACTGCAAAATCACTTCCATGAACTTTGCAGAAATGCAAAGCGGATCGAGTGGATGGGAATGACATTAAGAATAACAAAGTAACAGGACCAGGAGAAGCTGAACCGAGAGAGAAATGTCCTGACAAACAAGAACCTGAGATAAAGGTCAAATCACCAAGATAGAGTAACTGATCCATCATCGCGTGAGAGATATTGGACATGAGAATCCCATGGTGATTTTCAACTTTATTTGCTTAAGGGATGGCTGCCTGAAGAAAGAGAGTGTTAGAGTCAATTGTAATGTCAGTAAAAATTAGGGGCAACGGGAGAACACCCTGGCAAAATTAACAGCTGAGTTATATAAAATGGAAAGAAGGGTTACAACTAATCATTGAGCTGATTCCAATGTCCAGAAAAACAAGTAAAAAATGCGCCCATGAAACTATCAGCCGCGACCCACGAAACTCAACCGCGGCCCATGAAACTCTCAGCCGCGGCCCATGAAACTTTCAGCCACAGCCCGACGGTGGCCTGTGTTGTTGGCACCTATAATGATGCCACACGCACGACCATAGCTAACTTTAACCTTAAATAAAATAAAAACTACTGAGGCTAGAGGGCTACAATTTGGTATGTTTAATGATTGGAGGGTGGATGATCAAATACCAATTTGCAGCCCTCTAGCCTAAGTAGTTTTAAGATCTAAGGGAGGACGGACAAACGAAAAGCCATCTCAACAGTTTTCTTTTGCAGAAAACTAAAAAGGGATGGTTTGTAGAGCAGGAGATCACTGACTTCAAGTTCTTTCAGGACTGAAAAATCATGGCAGGAGTTTTGAGCCTTTAATGAAATCCCAGAAACGACAAACCAGGACGAAAATTAATGTTGATAAGTCGTGCCTGCAGAATCTGACGGAAGAAAAAGTTCCTCAAGGTCATTAAAATCAGCCTGAACCTTAAAAGCTGATGATTTCGAAACTCACGAAGGCTTTATGTCTCAAAATTCCATCCACATCAAATCAGGTTCACTACGAGGTAAAGTGATGTCTGTTTGTCAGTCTTTTTACTTTTTTTTTTTTTTACCAGTAGTTTCTTGGCTTATAAATGAAAATCATACTGTTCTGTTTCACGCGTTATGAAACCTGTCCAATTACAAAAAAAGGAAAAAAATTCTTTTGCTTTTTAAAGGACTGCTTGGCCTATCACGAACGGAATAAAAATGGTCGTTTTCAAAGATTGGAAGTAATGAAAGTATTGCATGCACATCTTCAAGATTGTGAAATTCTGTTCGTTTAATCCGCCAGAGATTCGGAGACACAGAAGTACATGTGCGTCTAACACGATGTTCTCCAATATTTGAATAATCTAAGACAGCTGCGTTTCAATGAAACCGATTTTTAAAATGCTACTTCAGTCTTAGTAAATACATTAAATGAAAAATCAAGGGCCAACACACTTTAAATATATATTTAATATTTATTGTATGTGATTTAGAAAGCTCACCCACACATTAATATTAATTAATATAATAAATATATAAAATCTTACACATCTTGGGTCATAAGAAGGAGAGCGCCATTCTGGCCGAATATGAATATTAATAAAGCCGTGTATGAAATAAAAAAAAATATATGAATATACAATCCAAGAGGAAATATATATAACTGATAAGGACTGATATATAATTAAGACCAAATGCGCTGCAAAAGAGGGAGTTTGACAATCGACCCTTCCTCAGAGCCTAGAGGCGATATCCAGGATATTATTGCTTGCATCTAAAGCGAAGATGTCCAATACTCTCGGAGAATAAACACTGCGTATGCATGATATATGGGAATACATGTTGCTGCACATTCTCGCTGAAATAGTTTGCAACTGAGCATTATGTGCAGGAGTAAAAGAAATTCGTACAATGTCACAGAAATCTTGAATATTCTAAATTAGATTTACCAGGCTTGTATTAAAATGACTAAACCGTTACATTATTTTTCGAGTTTTTACAGCAATAGCTAATGAGATTTGTCTTTATTACTGCGGCAAGACTCAGCTGTCTTGAAAATATATTTTTTTAGACTGAATTTGACTGGCAACAGACAGTGCAGTATAAATGATCACAAGTCAGAGGCGTTCATAATGGAATCAAAGGGGTTAAATTTTCTGCATACAAGACATCTTCCCTTGTATTCAGAAAAATAGACATCCCAAAATAACTGAAAAATAAATAAGCTTTTTGTGAATACGAACGTCCTCTTTTGTAATATCAACTTTTTGTTTTAGTTTCATCATTATCATGATGGCTTTTCACAGTCCAAGTTTGTCATAAATACAGAAAAGTAGAAGAGTAAATACTTAATAGGAAAACTGAACAACTAACGGAAGTAACCAGCTTCAGAAGACAAAAACATTCAGACGACACACCGGTGCAGAGAAATAACCAGCAAAATAATTATGCCAAGAATAACGGGAAAACTGGATACAGAAATTCCCCCCTAAAGCCAACTATCTGATTTAAAACTTTAGAGGTTGTAATAATGCATTCTGAATGCCTGTATAACAGTACTGGGCTAAAGATAGAATAAAGAAACGTTTATAATGAGTCATAATCCGAAAATCTTTATGCTGCTTCATAACACACTAGTTAAGAGTAAAGCTGATTAACAAATAAATATCCATCGGATAAAATTTTCTTGGCAATATTATATCTAAATGATGACCAGCCGATATGATACTGAATAAATCTCTTCGAGCAAGGAAATTCAAAAGAGAAGCTCAAGAAATGTCCGTAATCCTGGTTACAGGCCTTTGACCAAATGTAGCTGTATAATAATTTCATGATCCTCCTAAGCTATGCATATTGATTATATTAGCAAAAACTAAACCAGTTTTCCACAAACGATATTACAATTTCAATAGTACTGAGGTAAAAGTAAAGCGTATTTTTATATTCACTTTGCTATATTTAGTCAGGTGTAGCTTTCTCGTTTTATGGCTCGTAGCCATTTTGCTGCGAGTTCTTCGTTCTTGAGGAAAGAAAATATGTTGATTTTGGGCTCTATCTCATAATTCCCCTTGCAATTTGGGACAACACAATGAAAGGGCATAGTCACAAAAACACTCGCAAACTTATATTTAGTATCAATATCAATATCCCTTTTGTTCCAGAAATAACACAAAAAGTTAATAATTCACACGAATTTAGACGAATATTAAAGTAAGCAGTGGGTAGAGGACAGTCGGACTGCCATTCCTTCAAAAAACCCTGATGACGTTTAATTCTCCTCCGGGCCTTGATCTCCCGGTGGCCATGCTTTGACTCGTTTTGTTTTATTCGAGTACCTGAGTTAATCCTTGACAGGTGTTCCTCATCAAAGACCTAAACCAAATGTAATGACCTTTGGATGTAATAAAATCTCCAATTTGGTCTTTTTGTACCAATGTATGTGGTAAGGCGATTTTATATAATATGTATATTATTATGATTAGCATGAATTCGCTAGCAAGTTGGCCTTCATTCCAAACCATTTGTTGTGTTTCATTTACTGGCTGCCGATCGATAGACCATCTGTCTATCGATTTAGCATTTGCATCAGAAAAACAAGGGTTTAAAAGATTAAGGCCACTCCTTTCTAAAACAGAACTTTCCTTCGAGGCAAAAGTGATCTGTCTTGGGGTTTTTCTACAGGCAAAGCCTCCCCTGCGGGCAGCAGGCATATGAGTCAAAGCCCCTGTGTTGGACGCACCCCTGCCCCATAGGAGGGGATAAAGCAGAAACCCACGAGGTCTCGACCACACGCGGGCTGGAAGATATGGAATGAAGACGTCCCCAACACCTGGTCTCATCGATGCCCTTGCATCCTAACCACGTGGCCCTTTCCAAAGTATACTTTTTCCTCGGGCCTTTTGACCGCATCCCATAAGTGATCGCTTCCACCGTTGGCCTGCCTCGAGCCCACACGCCATTGCTTGGAGTTTCGAGGAGTCCCCATCGCCTTGCCCCCTTTACAGAAGCCCTTGCATCTCACCAAGGGAAGAAACTCGTCCTCGAAATCGTTTAAGTCATCCACGGACTGCCTTTCCACCCTCAGAAAATCTGCTAAGGTAAAGTGCCCTGAAGAGCCATACCCGATTTCATTTCAGTCACGCTTTTGTCTCGTAATATTTGCTTAAAGAGAAAGCCAGAAATCACCCCTTGTCTAATGTTCGTGCCTTTTCTTGCATCGGCAGTATTAAGTCTTTATTAATCCTTTGGCACCCTCAGTGCAGCCTAGAATTCATTCTTCCTTTGTCTATTTCATTACTGGCGTATAATGTGCATATCTCTTATTTCAGAGGGACCCTAATTTCGTGGACGCTTCTCGGACTGTGTCTGAATTCCCCCAGTTTCATTCAATCCTCTGTCTAAATCCCCTTCAGGATCAGAAATCTGCTTGAGTTCCTCTTTCCCCCAAATTCCAGCTGATGTTATTTATGTAAATACACTCCTTTAAATGTGCCTTGGTGTTTTGGCATAATATTTCCCCCAGTAACAAGAGCCCTATGCTCGCATGAAATTCTCCTTTGTTTTCCTTTTTTACGTTTTCCTGTACCCACAAAGTCAGAATCACAAGGCTAAATTACCTTAAATCGTTGCTGCTTTTTTTGTTTGTGTTTTATTTCAAACTGAAACCACGGAAAAACGTAAAAATGGCGAACTGGCCATAGATCTCATTAAAAATGGCAGTTGACAGTTTCTCTCTAGTGTTGCTTTATTGCATTTGTTTGTGTGCCAGATCAGCAATTAGCTCAGCTAAGCTGGATACGAGACAATTACGAACCTTTTTGTGTAAAACCAGCACACAGATCCGGAAATTCCACGTAAGTAATGTGTTTATCTTAGCAAAACCTTTTTACAATCGTGACTGTTCCTAGGAATTAGAAATAGGGACGCATGTATTCCTGAGAGAAAAGAACCGCCGAAATTAGATTTGGAATTTGCATGCCTTTAGGCCATTCAAGTTAGGAAATAACCAGTGCTAACCATCCTTTGCTTCGAGGAATAGTGCGAAATTCCTGTGTTAAAATCCTTGCCATTTCTTGCTTCTTTAGGAATAGGAGAAAGAAATTCCTCTGTGATAAATTTTACTTCGTGTTCGAAAGTCAGAACTGTTATTTAGGCGCATTTTATTCTCTCACGTTTTAGAAATAGAAGTCAGCTTGCATTGCTGACAATTCTCTCAGTGTAGTTAGAAAGCGAAATTTAAACTCCGTTTGTAGGGAAAATTACTAGGCCGTTGTACTGTTATCCTCATCAGACGACTGGGAAATTCCCCGGAATCCCAGACGGTCTATAAAATACGGGTTCATTCACACAGAATCTAAAAATAACTTGTTTGAGTGTTGGCCAGACGTTTTGCACCCCCTCCCCATTATATGCCCTGTATTGTTTGTTTTTTTTTGTCCCCTTGTTTTCCCAGCAAACATTTTTCTTTGGGTTTCCCTTATAATTTCTAAGTCCTACCCACCTAATCGCCCTCCAAGTCCTTCTCCCATAAGTCACTAAAAAATTCGCTGATCAGACGTCGTCTGTGCGGAATTCTCTAAATATTTCTCCAGTCCTCAGAGACTCCTAAAATTCTGCCCCACGTTGGTGAGACCAATCTCAAATTCCAGTCCTCAGAGACTCCCCAATTCTACCGTTTTGTCGGTAAATTTCTCCAAATTCCAGTCCTCAGTCCCCAAAAAGCCCGTTTCGTCGGTAATTGGGAGACCATTTCTCCTAAATTCCAGTCCCCAGAGACTCCTAAAATTTACGTCGGTACGTGGGAGACCAATCATTCTCCAAATTCCAGTCCTCAGAGACTCCTACGGTAAATTCCAATCATTGCTAATCGTCGTCCCCAATTTCAAACCCGTTTCCAGTCCTCAGAGACTCATACAAAATCGTCCCCAATCAGCCCGCTCCGTCGGTAAATCGAGAATCATTCTAATTCATCGGAACCCAAAATTAAGTCCTTTTGAGACATTATAATCATTGTAATTCATCGTCACATCAGCCCCCGGTACGGGAACCAATCATTCTAATTCATCGTTAGAACAACCCGCTTAACTTCACGCTACAGCCGACCAATCCGATTGTGATAAAATCCCAATCAGCGCTTTTGTCGGTACCACATAGACCAAAAAAATTCATCGTTCCCCAATCACCACCACGTCTTTCCCAGACATATCAAATTTTAACAAAAGTCGTCCCAGACTTACTAATCACCTGTCTTATTCAGACAGATCCATTCTCCTGCAATCTGAACAATTGAGTGTTTCAGATTCCTGCAATTGAGTCTTTTCAGACAACCTGAGTCTTTTCAGAAATATCCTTTCCCCATTATTCCAAGATGGCTAATTCCAGAGCCTGCAAATGTTGACACGGTCAAAATGAGGATTTCAAATTCTTCATGTCCGCTGGGAAGGACATGGGACTTTCGGGGGCAAGATCTGAGAGCATGGGTTGGACAAGGCAGAGAAACAGGCTCAGGAGAGACAAGAAGAAGCCGCCAAGGCAGGAGAGAGCAAGAGAACGTGAAGAGAGAGCAGAACGACAGGCTCAGGAGCCCAAGAACAACGAGAGGAGAGGGAACGAAAAGACTGCCCAAGAACAACGAGAGGAGAGAGAGACGTGAGGAGAGAGAGAGAGAACGGCAAGAGAGAGAGAGGGAAGAAAGGGACAAGCAGCGTGCCCATGAGCTCCAGGTGCTGCAACACAGCACGCCACCCCCCTCCACCTGCCCCCAGGGAATGAGTGCCTTCAGCCAGGCTCACTCGTTCATGCCAAAATGGACCGGAGTCCGAACCCGAGGTGTGGCTTGAAAGGGCCGAACAGTCCTGGAGTGCTGCCCCTGAGTGCCCCGCCGAACTCTCCCTGGTGTCTCACTAAATTCCTGGGCGGAAAGGCCCTGATTGCCTACACGCCCTTCCCGCAGAGGAGCAGGAAAATTGGGAAGTCGTCGCCAGACTATTGCCAAGGCGTACGAGATAACCCCTGAACGCTGGAGGAGACGCTGGAGAGCAGCCCAGTGAAGGAGGCCAACTTGGTCAAACCTGGGCAGACTGGGCCATTAGCAGTCGAGCGTTGACAAAATGGTTCGAGTCCGTGGGAGTTACTACCCTCAACGAGGCCATCGAACAAATTTAAAATTGAGCACTTCCTGCGCTACACCCCTCCTGCCCTCGCCACCCACATCGCCGAAAGGAGCCCCAGCAACACTCACCTGATTGCTGCCGAATAGCGGATATGGGAAACCCATCACCCCCAGGAGGGCTCCATGAGAAGGAAGATAAATTACCCCACCCTCCTGGACCTTCAAATTCCCACAAAAATGAAACTGGGCAATCCCCTAAGCCCGTTGCCATTATTGCAAGAAGATCGGGCATTCCAAGAACAATGCCGCAAGAAACCACCCTCTCTCTCTCCGGAAAGCCGACAAATAACTCGCCTGCGCCTCCCACAGGGGCAGCGCGAAAGATTTCAGCCAGACCTTTTGCACGGCGTGCAAGGTTTATGGCCACTCTTCCTCATGGGCAAAATGCCCAGAAATAATAAATCAAATACTCCCACCGTCGCCTTGGCAGTAACAGATCCCACATCATTAGGCCCTCCTGCCGAGGGTCCCATCTATGTGGCACCTCCACGAGGTAGCCACCAGCACGCCAGGTCACTGCATTTGAGGACTCTGGCGCGCAAATCTCCCTCATCCAAGGGGGACAAAGTTCCCCTATGGAGCTATCGTCAATAGACGAAAACTCGTCACCATCGAGGGAATAAATCAATTTAAAATGATACTCCCTACGGTCCAATTGAGAGTCACAAGACCTCACCAATCCAAAATTTGCAATCTTGCAGTAGCAAGCCATCTCCCAGGAGGCTATGATGCCTCCTGGGCCAGGACTTTTCGTCCCATTTCAAGCCACATGACAATTCTAGGGGTCCCCATTCCCCAATAAATCATCCAAATCTCCCCGAGCCAAGACTGCCCCATGGGTACCAGGAGGATCAGTGCCAGTGTCACGAGGCGATGTACAGCCAGATCGGTTCCCACTGGGCAGGCCCGAATCTCGTGCCAGTGCCAGGGCTCCCAACCAGATCTCCCTTCAGGAGATGCCAGTGCCCCCGGTGCCACTTGCATGCCCGAGCAGGGCCACTGAGCAGTGCCAAGAAACCTCTGATAGCGCGTCCGTGCCAGCACCAGAGTGCTACGAGACCACACATCCAACAGGATCGCCACCAGCGCCAGTGCCAATGTCAGTGCCTGAGCTGGTCACCTGCCGGCCTCGCAACCCGTGCCTGAGCTGGTCAACCCCCCGGCCGTCCCCACCCCTCCGCCTTCTCTCTGCCTCAGCCGCAGATTCCTCCATGCGAAGTCATGATTCTGCCCCGCCTTCCTGGGCCGATGAACTCTGCGAGCTGCAACGGATTAATGTCCGAGATGGCGAACAAAATTCCTGGGTCAGCTGTCGCAGCAGCAGGCCCAGATGGCACCCTTGCCGCCCTTTGGCCTCGGGCCCTCCGATTCCCGGCCAAGGACAACGGTCCAAGGAGAAGAGGTTCGCGGCGGAGTTACCACGGGTGTGGGCATTTCGCAGGTAGTCCACAAAGAGCCCCAGAGCTCTTCTGGCCCCTGGCAAACCTGGCATAGGGCCACCTTTTCATCTTTGAACGTCTTGGCACCTTTCATCCAGGAGGGATGTCAAGGCCTTCCGCTATCTTCTTCCATTCCTTTGGAATTTCTATCTCTTATCAACCTCTATTAATCTTTCCTTCACACTTTCCCTCACCACAAGAGGGCAGTTAATATATGGGATATCATCCCTTTTAAATGTATAAATCATTTTGAAGACTAACAAGAGAGACAGAGTGAGAAGTGGCACGCCCTTTGCGCCCGTCCTTTGGCACAAGGCAGGCGTGTCAACTCTTCCTGAAGGGGTCGCGCCTTTGGGTTTCTTTTTCCCGCCCTGGGCTGAGAGTTAGTCCTGACCGTCGTCTGTTGGCGACGGACAATTAGATAAAGAAGTAAATCATAAATACCTCACTCTGTTATCCTTTATTTTTCTACGTATATTATTTACTTTTGCATTTAATTATTTCTTTATTTTAATGAATCTTGAGTCACAAGACTCCTGCCCTTGTGAATTTTAAATTGCCCTTTTGTAATCTCTGAGGGACGTGCCCGCCTTTAGTATGAAGTAATATCCTTCGTTGTTGTTCTGTGTAATTTTATTTTTATTTTATTTTTTTTTTTTTCCATTCCTGTGGAGAATGTTATCCTTGTCCATTTTCCCCTTCATTTGTTTATCCTCCCATTTATAACATTGAGTAGGCTATTTATAAAATTACACCCGAGTTGTAAGCTTAGCAGACGTAAAACTTAGCGTCATTTAAGTTGGCGAATTAAAACCCATGCCGAATAATCTCTTTGCCTCAAAACTGTCAAGTTAAATTGTCCCTTCAGATTAGCATTCAATGGTGTAAATATTATGTTATTTACAAAAATAAACGAGTTTTTGAACAATTGGAGGTCGATTGAAAAGGCAGATTGAATTCTATTATTACAATTTTGGTAAAGGGGATATTATTTAATACCTGAACAATGTATTGTCATTTGTTGGCCGCCTCTCTTCAAGGCCTACAACTAATTAATTCACAGCATGCCTGTAATTCCAGGATAGCATTAAGGAATCAGTGGTGTTTAAATCATTTGTTTCCTTTAAAGAAACCTTGTCCCATGTTTTATTTTGTTGTTGTTATTTTGAAATTTTGAAGTGTTCTTTGTTTATTTTCTTTTGAGCGCCTTATTACCCCAGTAAAGTAAATCGAATAAAGAATGGGTAGAATCAGTATTAGGAAGTATTTGAGCAATAATTAATTTGCAAGCAAGTTTACCCTTTTTGTTGTATATTCTAAATTGCACTCTGCTCCTAAAGTAAACCTTCAGTTTGTTATTGATTAGTGTGGCAAACAGAGTTTAAAAATTAAGTAAAGTAAAGGTTGTAGCAAAGTAGAAGATAGAATAAAGTCAAAAGTTTTCTTGGGCATTTTGCTTTTAGGCAAAGCCTTCCCTGTCAATATATAGTCAAAGCCCTTATGTTGTGAATATTATCTTGCCCCAGGAGCTGTAAAGAGTAGAAACCCAAAATCCGCTGGAAGATAAATGAAGACTTCCCTGCTTTGGTCTTGGTTTGAACCTTTGAAGGTCCAAAGGGTAATTTCCTCAGGCTTCGAGAGAATATAATAGTTTCGGGGTTAGTAAACTGGCTTTGCACTGTTTTCTTTGGTACAGAGGAGTCCCCAATCGCCCCTGATATCCGGAAGCCCTTGCATCTGGGTCAGTGGAAGAAATCGCCCCCCCTACCCCTGTCCAGAAGCAAAAATCTCAGGGCCAGTGCCCTGAAGAGCCCCACACAGTCACGCGCTTTTGTCTTGCCGAGAAAGCCAGTCACCCTTGTCTAATGGTGCGCCTTGCCCCTGTATTAAGTCTTTATTCCGCTCGCTTTGGCACCCACAGTGCAGCCTCAAATCATTCTTCCTTTGTCTGCCTGGCGTGTAATCCATATCCTTATTTCGTGGCCTTAGAAGACTGCAAGGGGGATTGCAAGTCTTCCAAACGCGAGCAGAAATTAAACGAGTTCGGTCATTTATCATCATCCCAATGGCGCCCTGTTTCCGCCCCAATCTACGACTTGAAGAAATACCTTGCTAGGGAGGAACCATTTGTCCACGCCCCCACACCTGTACCTCACGAAGCAGAAGACGTCGCCTGCCTGTCTCACAGAAATGTGGTAAACTAAAACCAAAAAACGAGTTGCTAGTCATATTATATTATATATTATGCATTTATTAATCTCTGGGCCTATAACTTTGTGTTCCCCTGATATTACTTGGTATATAATAGGCCCACGTGTTCATATATATATATCCTCTGAGTCATATAAGTAACGCATACACACATAGTTCTTGGCGCCTATCAGTATATATTATATATAGTAATATCAATCCCCATATTCCAGCATTAGATGTGTAACGTGGGTCCAAATATCATTTCAGAAAGACGCCTATAGCAGAATTATCCTATGGTCCGTATTCCTATATATATATATATATATATATAGGAGGACTTGCATGGGTGTACATTTAACGTTTTTCAGTTAATTTTTCTAGTGGATGAACTTGCTGTGCTATCAAAATCATAACTATTTTTGGTATCCACGAATTTAGTGACGATTGCCCAGAGATGAGAGACAAGCCCTCCGCTCAAAGGGTTTTCACTTTTTTTGGCTTGTGTTTTCATAAGTCCTGACATCTTTGCAAAGGCCATTTTACGATTTGCATAATAATAGCATCTTGGTGGGATATCATAAGAAAATCTCTCTCTCTCTCTCTCTCTCTCTCTCTCTCTCTATCTAAAATATATATATATATATATATATATATATATATATATATATATATATATATATATATATATATATAATGCATATACATGTATATTATATATATATGTATATATATATATATATATATATATATATATATATATATATATATATATATATATATATATATATATATATATATATATATATATGTATGTATGCATGTAAATAATATAGACCGTGGAGGTGTTGCTTCTAAAAGTGCTAGCCATTCGATTTTCGGGAGAATGTGGGATTAGTCTGTTAATCATCCACCCTGCAATCTCTTGGTGGCCACCCATCCAAGACATTACTAGACCTAACCTGGCGGCGATTTATTTTCCCAGATTGGTAATTTCCTCTGAGAAACTGTGGGATCTGAGGAAACCACAGACAACTGTCAATGCAACATTCTTCCTCTAACTGGTAAATAAATGATTAACTTCATTGAAAAAAAAAAATGTGGAGTCTTGCACGTATACAGAAAAGTTCATCAGCACACGTCAACCCTTCAGGCACTGTACACTATTAACCTCTGTCTTCCATGCAAATAGTGCTTTCTGGATACTAAGGCCTTCCGTTTGCTAATGCCTCAGTGGTGTTAAGTGGTACTACTCCTACACTGCTCCCCTAGGCCATAAGATAGGAAGAATGCCTCCGACTTGGCTTTTCTCTTGAAGCCAACAGCAGTCAAATCTTTCATCTCATGTCGGGTGCTGGGAAGTAAAAATAAAACATTCTCACAGCTGTGCAGGGTGTGAAATTCACCACATGGGTGAAGGTATGAGCTTTAAACTCCATTGTCTGTCCTGGTTCTTACACAAATCCTAGAACATACGCCAGACAGACACACACATCTATCTATCTATCTGTCTACTTATCTATCTATCTATATATGTATATATATATATATATATATATATATATATATATATATATATATATATATATATATATATATATATATATATATATATAATATACTATAAATATCGAATTTAATTTATAAATAGTTTACACCCAAAGGAAGTTATATATGACAAGTCCTTCAAAACGACAAACATTGGAACCTAACGGATAAAGTCACTGTCACCCTACTTCCAGTCCTAGTGAAAGTAAGATGGCTTGTCATATATAAGTACTTTCTACCTTTGCAGTAAATATGTGTACACGTGTGTGCGCGTGAGCGCTTGTGTGAGTGTTTGTGTGTTAACCATGTAAAATTTTAATCTAAACACCAGAATTCACAACAACATAGGTGAATCACTACAACTTAAGGATAATCCTTATGATACTTTTCATAATGCTAAAGAAAACACATCTTGTCGATTTGCAGCAATTGCACACGAAGCCGAGAAAGTATGCAAGAATTATCCAGTGGATTTCTGTTGATAAACAAGGGTGAGAAGCTAAGGATGTCACTTACAAATTAGGGGACTTACAGAGGATGTAATATTAATTCCTAATTATCATAAACTGACAAACTGGCGCTGCAGACGAAGGGCCCTTCGAGATCACCGAGACAATCAAGCAGAGGTCGAGGACATCAGGGTCTCAACTAAGGAGTTAAAAAAGACAGGAACACATTTCCATATCACAGATTTAGGAAGATATACTGACAGATTATTTGGCTAAAATATCATTTTCATTTGATCATAGTGTCATAATGATATATTTCTATTTTGCATTACCTCAATGAATGATTTATGTGTGATGTTGCTCTTGCATTACAGGGAATGTCTGAAGACGTCTCTAATTCCGCCATTCTAGAGTCAGATTGACTAAGCAACAAGATGATTAATGACAGGGATTGACATCACTTGGGATATTCACGCCTCATTAATCATGTGAAATGGACCCATTTTTGGGATTAACTGTTAATTTATCTTGCAATCTCATGCGCATTTTTTTACCAATACTACCTACTAGACTAACTCTCTCTTTATTTCTCTCTCTCTCTCTGATGACTTTGGACACATATAACATGTATAATCAAGTCTTCTTTCTTTTTCGCTCAATACTGACTTTGGGCAAATTCGTAAAATAAAAAGTATTTTTTTTTATTCCGCAGGAAATTTTGAATACCAGACAATAACGAAATGTGAACTATTGCAGCTTCAAGTCGGATAATGGAGACGGATTTTTACTCTTGTTTAAATTGGCCATTTAAAGGGATTTTTTCATTAAAATTTGAATTTCACTAATCAGCCAGGAACAGCAGAGAAAAACAACAAGCAAAGAAAGTGACACGCACAGATTTTCCAAGTGTTGATCTTGAATACGATAAGTAAACTGGAATAGAGCTAGTTTTTTTTCCTTCCCTAACAAATTAAAATATAAAAAACCGATGAATAAAACATTAAGGGATTAAGAGTTGTATGACAAATTTGTCTCCCTTTATTGATCAATAAGAAATAAATGTGAAAAAAATTAACTTGTTTTTATTGTAGCGTTTTTTTATTTTCTATTTTAATCATTAGTGAATGATTATGGAAAAAGCTTAAATGGAAAGAGAAAAATAATTCCTTTATTGACGGAGTGTCCAGGTGATTATCAGCAAACTAAATTGTCTTTTACTTTTGTCTGTTTATCAAATTAGGTGTTACTCAGTCCTACAAATCAGGTACGACCTGAGTCGTG
The DNA here is from genome assembly GCF_040412425.1 of Macrobrachium rosenbergii. Taxonomy (NCBI): domain Eukaryota; kingdom Metazoa; phylum Arthropoda; class Malacostraca; order Decapoda; family Palaemonidae; genus Macrobrachium; species Macrobrachium rosenbergii. The sequence goes on along the minus strand of NC_089794.1, from coordinate 54,590,453 downwards.
CATTACCAAGAACGTAAAGCAATCAGTAAATAGGCGGCTGTGATTCAGATGGACACGTGTGTCTGAAGTCGACTTGTCCCATCACATGCAGCCGGGTTCGTTTGTGATTTATGATGCAAAGCAATCAGTGATTAGGAGACGATGAATGACGTCAAAAGCAACCAATCTTCTTAATGAAGAATGAAACTGATTGGTGAAGTTTCGAGATTTTTATCTTCGGAAAAAATGATTTTCTTTCTACCTCTGTCTTTGGTGTCTGAATAAAGATGCTAGATTTTTTAAGTAAAATCGACGAAAATATTGACTATATACAGATATCATAGTAAATTACAGCATTTTTTATGACATTGTGCTTAAATATTCAAATATTTGGAATTAAAAAAAAAAAAAGGATGTACTGCCTACGTTAAGAATGACAGAGAGACTTTTCAAGTTTTCTGGCGTCAAAAGAAAGGTCAACGATGTCGACCTATATCAAAGTGAATTACAGCTGGGCGGGAGTGTGATATACTGTGGGCAGAGAAAGGAGAAACAACTCATAATGAATTATCTATAATGAATGAGTGGGAAACCTAAAGGAAATAAAAAAAAAAAGGTCATCATAAATCTATGAGAAGAACTGGAAATTTTCCACCGAAAATAGATTCTATCATTATTCAGGGAGAATAAAAATAAAACTTTCATTTCATATTAGGTATTCTCTCTTTCACAGACACACACGGTTATAGAGCCTTATACAAAAAGACTCAATAAACCTTCGTGGAATCATTCCAAAAGACCACAATGCTGTAATTATCTCAGCGTTACAGCGCCAAGTGTTGAGGTCTGCCAAAGTACCTGTTTTCTTTACCCCGAAAACCAGTGGGTCCCGGTCTTAAGAGAACTTAACGAGGAGCTTCACGTCTTTACTTCAGACGTGAATAAATTTTACTTTCATTTTATTATCAAGCCAAGGACAAGAGAAAGAGAAGGTCTGCTCCTTGTATAAAATCCCCAATAAGGCGGATCTTTGTCTACCTCATTGTTGCGTCAGCAGGTGGAATACCGTAATGAGCAGGTTACCTCTAAGATACGTCATCGCCTACGTAGTTACCTCGAGGTGGGAGGCGACTCATAGACCAAACGAGGGTTCACCTTGTCCACTCTTGGCCTTGATACGAGCTGTTCTCTGAACAGGAGTGTTTGATCGAAAAAACAAACAAGCAAGCAAGAACAGCAGCACATGACCTTCAGTGAAGACGTTCAGTTACACAAGGATTGATACTTTAGGTCGATGTTGTTCCACTTCCAACTAGGAGGCAGTGTTATCCAATCTAATAAACTTTGGAGAGAGAGAGAGAGAGAGAGAGAGAGAGAGAGAGAGAGAGAGAGAGAGAGAGAGAGAAAGCAGTAATCAAAACGAGACGAGGCAAACTTGGCAGATGATATTTTCGATCGATTACTTTTTACCACATGGATGCTTAATTTAAAGTGGTTCTTGGTTCGTTTGAAAAGTGTGATGACTCTTGGTTCTTGGGATAACTGAAGGTAAAAGTTCTTTTCAACAAACTTGATACTGCAATTGAAATGCCCCTTTTCAAAATCAAGAGACTGGAACTTTTTATTTCTATTTTTTTAGTATTTTCAGAGCCAAATAACACTGTAACCGTGCATGGATACACAGGAAACTGGAAAAGACTCAGACATCTATGAACATTTTTCATTTGTAATGGATAGGTGTGTATGCAATACGGTGGAAGAAGGAAATGCTGACTATAGCGGCGATCAGAAAAATTTGACTAACAATGACAACCTCCATCGGAAAAAGCTGAAAAATTTTATTGGATGCATTCAGCAATGCAATTAACTTTAAATCTGGTTTACTCCAAGGTGAGAGAGAGAGAGAGAGAGAGAGAGAGAGAGAGAGAGAGAGAGAGAGAGAGAGAGAGAGAGAGAAACGTAAGTGCAAGGCACTTGCACTTATTTCAATTACATCATCGTATAAACTATCTGCATGAGGCCAGATTTTTGACTCAGTAACATTTCCATATTCACCTGCAATTACTTCTCGGAAGCAAAACTGAAGTGTTCCATTACCTGACAATTTCTGCCTCCAGAAAGGAACTGACGCCTTGAGAGAGAAAATACTTTTCGAAGCCAATTTCTGACGAACTCTGGGATCAGCCATCTATATTTTGCGTGGAATGTTTTCCTCCTCATTTTCATCAGAAATAATCTCTCCATTTCCGCAAAAGGGAAACAAGGCGTGTTGCCCCGTTTTCAAGGAAGACGTAAATATGGGCATGATGAGTTTCGCAGTTATCATCAATAAGCAAACGCCCGGAAACTTACATAAACAGAGGTCAGGATAATCCAGAGTGCTTGTTGAGGGTCGCATACATAACTCTCATTCGCGATTGCACGCTTTCATAAAATAGAGGGCACTTATATATTTATATATATATATATATATATATATATATATATATATATATATATATATATATATATATATATATATATATATATATACATACATATATACAAATTTTACCCATACAGGGGAAATGATAGCAATGTAAAGGAAGGTCACTGTGATAAGTCTAAAATTGCTCAAGTTCGACTGTGACTTCCACAAGACAGATTTCTCTGCGAAATGACTTTTCTCAAGCAAGGTTAGTGTCTCCAAGACCGTTTCTACCTAGTTTGCTTTCTCGTTTTAACTTATAATCTATCAACATGGTAAGTTTTCGTATCACTTCAAGGCCTTTTTGGGCAGATCATTTAACCCATATTTTTACAAAAGCTCCATCAAATTTTTTAGTTTTATATAGTGGTTGCAAATTCTTTTCTACAATCCACTCATAAGGCTCAAGCTTATCTTAACCGTCCATCATAAATACTTATTGCTCTAGTATTTTAGGTGCTTGACCTTGCGTTTCTCTTCTCTTTGTTCATTAACGAGCAATGACTTTGCTTGCACAATCATTCCTCTGAGGATCTCATGCTGTGTCTTTATGCAAATAATTCAAGACAGCTTTGACGACACTCTCAGAGTGCAGACTATCCTGGTTCTGGGTTGACTGGAGGTAATTAACGAAATGCCCAGCATCAACTTGATTGATGGTGGTGTTTTCCCGTGTTTGTTAGTTTGTTTGTTGTCTTGCCTCTCTGTTCAAAAGTTACATCACAATCAACGAAAATAAAATGTTGAGCTTTCAACTGCCGTTGAATTTCAAAAATACATAAAAAGTTGAAAATCGTTTTAGGAAAATCCTCACCCACACTCAAGATTCCTATTTATCAAGTATCATTAAAATGAAAGAAAAATGAAATGTGACATTTAAACTGACCTTTCACTTATAAAAAATATGGGAAAGGTAAAATATATTTGAGAAAACTACTCAAGGTACCTAGTTACTAGGTTCCATTAAAGTCATGTAAAACCAAAAGCTTCCTATTAATACTGACCCTTCACCTTAAAAAAAAAGGTACAGAATATTTGAGAAAAAATACGCACCTATCCCAAAGGTACTTATTTACCAAGAGTCGTTCAAATCAAAGGAAAAATAAAATGCTGACCTTCCAATTGACCCTCTACCTTAAAAACAATGGAAAGGGTCTCAAATGTTTAAGAAAAATGCCCCCTCACTTCACAATTTAGATATGATCGAAATACTGGTGTTAACCGATGGAGAAAACTGTCCCAGAGAACAAAGAACAGAGGTGGAATGGAAGACAAAGAGGAGGATGGTGAGTCACTGGCCAAAGATGAGTAAGATATGAGGCAGACTTTAGAATATGCTCGATAAGGGGGAGATAACGTCTTGTCTTGTTTAGAGAGAGAGAGAGAGAGAATTAAATTATTTATTCTCGTAGATTTTGAATAAAAAATAATAACCATTTATCTTCTTTATAATTTATTTTTAGGCAATGCATTGCAAAAGAGAGAGAGAGAGAGAGAGAGAGAGAGAGAGAGAGAGAGAGAGAGAGAATTAAAATAGTTATTCTCGTAGTTTATCGTATCATGAGAAAAAAACGATAACCATTTATCTTCTTTTTATTCGTACATGGCCGAGTTCTTAGACACACCGTTTGCAAAAGAGAGAGAGAGAGAGAGAGAGAGAGAGAGAGAGAGAGAGAGAGAGAGAGAGAGAGAGAGAGAGAGAGAGAGTTTTGAAATAGCTTTCCTCACATATTTGCATAGTATTAGAACATAATATCTTCTTTATTTTTCTTACACACGTATCATAAAGAACGAGTTCTTGGAGGCATTTTTGCTTTTGTCCTCAAGACTAAGAACAAGAGAGTGAGGGAGGATAAGAGAGAGAGAGTCTGATTGGCTGAATGGCTGATGATTGTTTTCTATAAACTGGCGCTACAACAGCAATGTAAATCGATGAATGAAAATGATTATTTGCTCTAAATAATGAGGATAAATCAAAATTAAAAAAGCTAAAAACCTTTCATTCATTCAGAACATATGCGATATGAATACATAAAAGTCTTACATTAATCATTCTTTTATGTAAAAAAATTATCGATAAAACCAAGTTTTTGTACGATTCCATCTTGAAACGATATTCACTCTGATATCATCATAGTACTCGGAAAGGAAGCATATTCTCAGGTTTCAAAGACTGAAACTCGACTACTAAGTATCGCATTTTTAAGGGATCAAACAGTCATCAAAATATGGCTGGGGGTCGCCCAGCCATGAAGAGTCAGTGCCCCGTGATGGTGTGGTCAATTCTCAGTCAACAAAGGACATCTACCATTTCCTTGACATCTTACCAAACCTCCTTGACAAGGACGACCTTTGCAGTTTCCAGCATCTGGTTTCTACCTCCCAGATTCTCCCGTGAAATCTGCCAAGCTACGTTAGAACAGTGCAGTGAGTCTCCATGCCATGCAAAATTTCCTTTAGATGAAATAGCATCAAACGCTGCACTGAAAAAATGGATAAGCAGGTGGGAAAGGAACTGTATTTTTGTTTAAATTGAAACCCTATTCAAAGTTATACTTGGTCACTTCAAAGGAC
>NC_089794.1:54575433-54580433 GCF_040412425.1 Macrobrachium rosenbergii | reverse complement strand
TGTTTCTGTAATATTATCTCTGACCAGAAATTGGAAACAGCTTCCCAAAGTGTGCTACTTCCTTTACATGTTTATATTATTATTTTTTTATTACCAAATATTCTTCGTATTTCCGTATATCATATCTGAAGATCATAGTATATCGCCACATAAGAAGAGATTTCAAAGACAAATTCAATTTTATCAAAGACTTATTTTCAACAGTTAATTTCCGCAAGAAACTGTACTGTTGTCAGTAATTTATTACACAATTTCTAATTGTATTTACTTAATTTACCTGTGTACTTTCATTAGCATTTCTAATAATTTCATTAACACGTAACATCAACTTTTTTTTCACATCTTTTACCTTTTAGCTAAATATTATTCGATTTTCCGAACGCTTTCCCACATCGATTCATCAAACCATTCAAAGACAAGAAAACGCTTTGACGAGAGAAACTGCCATTTTCCACATGAAAGAAATTGTGTACTATTTTTTTCGCCACGATCAGCTCACCTTCAGTTTCTACTTGTCTCCACCCGTAATCTTCACGTAACTTCTTCCATGTGGAGTATTAAAAGATAAAATAATTCTCTCTCTCTCTCTCTCTCTCTCTCTCTCTCTCTCTCTCTCTCTCTCTCTCTCTCAGGCAAAGACAATGGCAATAGCTGTGCAGCACTGAAGTAGAACTGACTTAGCAACAGCCATGACTGTATATGACGTCAAATATAAACAAATCAGTGCCTTGGCGTGTTCCAGAGGCAATAAGATGAAAAGGACAGCCAGAGGACAGAAGGATAAAAGAGTCAAAGGAAGGGAACTGGACATGGGAGGTTCCATGAAGATAAAACGAACATGTAAATGGAAATGAAGTTTTCAGATCACCTTTTCTTGTTTGGCTACGAATAGACCTCAAGCGAAAAATCATTACGATAAACATCAGGCATTTTAAGGATTCTCAAGGACAGTAACCATTTCTTTTAATCGGTATTATTTTTTCATCAATGATATACAGTATAGTGTATGTCTACAGTTTCCCGGTCCCTATTTATTTACCAACTCAATTTGGTAAACTTTATCAAATCTTTCCGTTTCCTTCAACAATTCAGCTGCTTTGAATCTTCGTGAAATATCAACCATGATGTAACTCTTTGAATAATTTATTAGTTATATATATTCATGACTTATTTTACTCTTTTGTCTCAAAATAATTTGGCTTATAATTGTTTATACTTAGTCATCAGTGTTATCTGTTCTGCTTTTTAACTTGATGTTTAACTATCAACAGCACCTATAGCCTTCAAGATTGATATTACAAAAAATGCTGAACGTTTATTCTTTATAACTGAGGAAACGCAATTCATATTAACCTTTACTTATTCTCCAATGACGCTATCGTGTTGGAAATGATTAAGCTTAGATGTGTATAAAAATCCGTATATGCAAATAAGGATAAACTTTTCTAATCCGCACCACATTAATGATCAAGCTTCACTGACGAGGTCTGACTTTCGTTCAACATATTTGAGCTCTCATCTTTCAATCTGATTTAAACAACTGATTGTTATCTTTATATGAGGTCACTGAAGAGAGCAATGATTATGGCTGGCGCTAAAATGTCAAAGCACAAAGCACGAAATAAAGTTCTACTTCCGATTCGAAGCCAAGAAATATAACTACATTAGATTAACCAGGACCGCCATCTTAAGTAAAACTAAATTAGGACGAGTCCTTGTTAAATAATATTCAACCATTTCGTAAAAGAATGCAGCAAGAGCTAATAACTCAACATGAAATAAACTACAGAGTGAAAAAAACAGCAAAAAGAGCTATTAAATGCAGAAGAGATGTTTATATATAGACTAGATTAGAATACCGATAAAAGCGCCCATCGGACTTAGGCCAAAGGCCAAGTGCTGGGACCTATGATGAAATTCAGCGGTGAAACAGAAACTGACAGTAAATATTTTGAAGGGTGCAACAGGGGAGGAAAACCTCCTTTCATGCATTAATGTTGCACTACGAAACATTGTTAGAGAAGACGGTGAAAAGGAAGACGGAAGAAAGAGAATATGAACGGAGGTACAGTCAACAGGATTGAAAGGGGTTGCAGCTAGGGGACCAAGGGTCGCTACAAAGAGCCTTAAGTAATGCCCAAACAGTGCACCGCATGAGGTGCACTTGATGAAGATGCACTACCCTCCTACGGGGGCGATGCTTACAGAAGATTGAAACCGATATAAAATGAGGCGTCCATGAACGATATGGCATCGCTTTCCTTCCGAGACAAAGAACTGCTCTTTACAAAAAGCTCGACGTTTCATCTTAAGGAATCGTTTAGTATGTTCCGGTTTGTCAGCACTGACCGTAATTTCTGACCATTTCAGAACTTAACATTCAAAGACGTGAATGAAAAATGGTTAAGCCTGCATAGAACAATATATTAGAACCTTTTCCATATATTTTTTCTCAAGGAAAATTTAGTTGCTGAAGGTCATTTCCAGTAGAACAATATGGAGATCATGTATATTCCTTTCATACTTATTAACGCTTTCCTGGTTCGTTCTGTTTAAGTAATTATCTTGTACTGTAGGAACACTTTCACAAATATAGAGTCTGTTATGATATACGCTTCCGTTTGTATTGTCAAGAAAGTTCCTTTTTAAATACTTTTCTTCACTGCGTCATTCTCAATTGTCTCACTAACACAAAATTTTTAAGCAATTAGGGAATATTTTCAGGTAATACACTATGCCTCTGTATTGTTTTTTACTATAAAGCCCCTTTATCGTTCTGAATGCATCCCTAATAATAAAATATGAAGATCTTAATTTATTGGCTTTATTCCTAATTGCATGTAATTCCCCATAAATATTTTCATGACCACATACACGCAATGCTCTCAAAACAGTGAACACTCTTTACTGTGCCCAGAACGGAAAATATAAATATATGTTGAGTTTTCTGTATACGTTAAATCTAAAACCATTACTACTTCCGTGAAGAGGACATTCAAATGACGGCAGACAACAACCTTTCACCATCTCATGACAAATTTTACCAGTTCATTCAAGCTTTCAAGAAAGCGTTTACATTTGCACAATACCTAACGAAAGAGACCTAAAATGTAATGAGAGGGTCAGAGTTCAATGATTTTAAGCAAATCTCTAGGAATGTACAAGAAAGGTGAAGAAATATGAGTGATCTTACATTTACTCAATGTTTCACAAGCTTTAAAGAATTTCTGCCGAAATAAGTAGCTATACCAGAGCAAAAAACAAAAAGGTACACCATTCCAAGCAAAAGCCAGCAAAAAAAAAACAAACACTGTATGATGTTTCAGCTCCTCATTTTCTTGTTTGCCTGCAGTCAGAGACAGAGATAAATGGCTGTCCGAAAAAGAAAATCAAACAATTTTGGAATTGTTCGGAAATAATGAGACACATGTCAAGGAGAACACACAGGTACCAAAGCTTCCTCTGGAAACTAATGAGGTTAATCTTTACAATATCTAACGTTTCGGAAATCAAAACGTTATTGAAAAATAACAGGTATATCGATGACATTCTCTTAAAAAGCCACGAGAACAAAGAATCCGTGTACTAAGGAATAGAAATCTTGTATCCAGGAGCGACTACACGAGTCTACTTTTTGTACGAGTAAAGATGGCTTAAAACTATGGTTCCTAACCTACACAAAGTAAAATCCTTTGAGCAGCGCCCTTCAGCGAGGGGGACGAGGTTGTCATACACTTAGACAAGTGGACCGACAGGTGACATCCTCGAGGACATCTCCTCGAAGTACGAAATGCAGAAGAGCTCGACGACTCTCGAAGGACCCGTTGCTTTTGAACGCTCCTCCCAAACGGCTTTACGATTATGGGCAGGAATCCCTTGAGGAAATCTCACCTGGTACCAGGATCCACTAAGATTTTGTGGGTCCTGCTTAATCTACATACTGTAAGAAGGGCATAAATGGCCCCCTCGAACTTCTCAAAGGGTTTGAAAAGTGATTAGGAATAAATAACTCAAATCATTCATAAAACGAGGAATGAGGAGATTTTAGATACATTTTAATTTTTGCTTCATGATAAAACATAGCTCAAGAATATTGCAAGGCAATAAAGGCAAAAAGAATATCCCACAACAATAAAGCTTTTCATCTAGTTTCTTGCTTGTTTACTTGAAATAATTCTGTAAGGAAGATTAAATGCATTGTCTACTGAGAGAGAGAGAGAGCTTTTTAAAGGAAAACTAAAGTTTTGGCCAATGAATTTCACCTACGCATTTCAAAAATTACAAGAGCGAATACTTCTGTTAAAGTACCTTTGATTGTGACTGTAAACTGACCAGTGACCTTGTCAGGAGTCAGGTTAAATTTAATTTGATGTAATGAACACCATTAACCGATGTACCCACGTACTTAGTTTCCTCAAAATACGGGAAAATGAAACGTTTATAAAATAAAAATTTGACCTTTAAACTGAATCTATGACCAGGAAGAAAAATACTGCCAACAACAAGGTACCTACAGTATGTTCGCAGTTTCATAGAAGGTAAAATGTTGACATTTTAACTGACCTGTAACTTTGAAAAGAGATCAAGTTTAAAAAATGTCTGGTGAAACGATCACCAACACCCAGGTACCTTACCCTGATTCACCTCATCTGATAAAACTAAGATGCTAACATTTAGATGGACCCGTGACCTTGAAAAGAGCATGTAAAGTAAAAAATACCTAAACCAACACCTTTAAACCACGGTTGCGTTCTGAAGGCCAGGCTCCTCTATTTCAGTTTCTGAGATCTAGTGAAAAATGTTAACATTTTGGCCTTTAAAACAACTAGGAGACCTTGCAAAATGCGTCAAGGTCAAGCATTTATGAGAAAATTAATCAACAAAACCTGAGGTATCTTCCTACGAAGTTTTATATATCGCATAAGAGAAGAAAATGAATAGGTAAATTAATAATAATAATAATAATAATAATAATAATAATAATAATAATAATAATAATA
>NC_089794.1:54565498-54572433 GCF_040412425.1 Macrobrachium rosenbergii | reverse complement strand
TTTGTTTGAGAATGATGTAGTAAATAATAAAACCACTTTTAAGTATTCCCCCATAAATTTTGTTTAGCACTGATCATAACTTGCTATGTTATATTCACAATCTTGCTGATGTCTTACCACCATGGAATACCGTAATTGATGCCTGGCGCCATTTTAAAGCTCATTCAATGGCTCTGCTATTGATAAAATGTATTACAGTAACAGAATTTACCGTAGAAAAGATTTTTTTTTATTTAATAGAATTATGTTGGAAGTAATGTGCTCATCCATCCGTTAACCTGTTGACTGTTTTTATTCATGATTATTTTACACACCAGATCTTTGTTCTTTTACCCGTCATTAATTGTTCATGTTCTCAAGTACTCTATGCTGCTGACTCATTGCTAAGGCCCTTGCTGACGGAGAGGATGGTGATAGAGAGATGCTCTAGGAGACAACTGCAGCCCCACGGACTTCACGGAATGGATTCAAATATCAATCCAGGCCAAATGCCAAACGGTGGGACCTGTGAAGTCATTCAGCGCTGAAACGGAAACTGACGGTAAAAGGGCTTGAAAGGTGTAACAGGAGGAAACCTCGCAGCATTACAGTGAAACGATTGTTAGGGTGCGTGGAAAGTAAGATGGAAGAAAGAGAATTTGAAGGAGGTACAGTAAAAGGAGTGGCAGGTGTTGCAGATGGGGGCTGAAGGGACGCTACAAAAGAGCCAATGTAAGTAATGCACCTCCAGTGCACCACTGAGGTAATTGACAATACCCATACCCCTCATGGGACGGGGGACGTTACATACCTTCAAGAAATCGGACTTGGGTTACATCATTCCAGCCTGCTAAGTAGGGCTAAAAAGGAGAGACTGGCCTGGGCTGAACGACAGCAAGCCTAAACTATCATTGTTATTCAAAAAAATAAGAACACACTGCATTTATTTTGTAAATATTTTTATCAATTTATCTTTAATTGGTTTATCGCTCTGTTATTTCATGTATGTGTTTTGGCCTTTAACTATATAGATATTTCCTTTTAGTTTTCTGAAAAGAAACTATCGTGCCAACTTTGTCTGTCCGCCTCAGATCTTAAAAACTACTGAGGCTAGAGGACTGCAAATTGGTATGTTGATCATCCATCCTTCAGTCATCAAACAGAAAATTGCAGCCCTCTAGCCTTGGTAGTTTTTAAGATCTGAGGCAGATAGACAAAGTTAGCCATAATGTTGCGTTTGGCAATGATATAGGCCAGGCCACCACCTGGCCGTGGTTAAAGTTTCACGGGCCGCGGCTCGCACATTATTATACCGAGACCACCGAAAGATAGATCTATTTTCGGTGGCCTTGATTATACACTGTACAGAAAGCTCAACTGCTCTGAAGAAGCTTCGGCGCATTTTTTACTTGTTTCCACTTTATTACTTCGCTCGTCAGAACGCCCATTCATTAGTGTCTTCTATTGATTCCTTTCTTCGTCATATTTTCAGTTTTGCTTGAAAGCAGTTTGTTCACTTACTCATTTGTTCATCCTCTTTGTCAGTATTCACTGGTCGGTTATTGAATACCCAACTTATTCTGGACATTCTCTTTATACTTTCTTTCTAATTCTTTCTTTGGCATTATGTCTACTTTTATTCAGTATTCATTATAGTCTCTGTCTGTTTGAGTTGTTTCTGTTCTTTGTCAAATGTTTATTTCTCTTTATTTGTTGCTTCTGTCAAATGATTGTATTTCACGTTTCAGTTCTTCTGATCTTTCGTAGAATTAATAACTTGCAGATCTTTCCTTCCACATGTCTTTTGAGTATTTGTTTTTTTCAGTTCAGAAGGGTTCCTTTCAAAAATATTTTCTCTCTCTCTCTCTCTCTCTCTCTCTCTCTCTCTCTCTCTCTCTCCCGGAAGAGGAGCCATTAATACATTAATGTTTGCCATTACATGTCCAAATGGAAATGTCAGAGGTGATTGATTGACTAATGATTGATGACTTGTTCGGGCCATCCAAGTCACAACGATTACGGATCGACGCCTGCAAGGAACAAGGAAGGAGGCAATGACACCTAAGTTCACTGCGTGAATGGACAGTAACTTCTCTCACTGTCTGCAAAACTAAAAACTTGTGGTTTTTTTTTAATCTTAATTTAAAATGTTCAGTGTACAATCTATTTAGTCTCCACCAATATTACAATAATACATGAAATCTGTAACAATGTTCCTCAAATTGTTTTCGGTACATCACTTTAAGCCTATCTTAATTTTTTTATTTATTTATTTTTTTGCAAATGTTCATCATACAACATTTACCTTATATTTTACATTTTCTTTAAACTGTAACCATACACAATAATTAGTTATTAACATTCAAAAAATGTTTTAGTAATATACACCTTAGGAAATAAGTTCTTCATTTTTAACTTATAATTCTCCATTAACAGCTTTTTCGGAGGATCTTGTGTGATGGATATTTTGTAAAATAGTTTGTTGGTTACTTCTTTCCTCTGCTCTTAATCTTCGGATTTGGTTTTGTTCAGGTTTTCTATAATTAATAATTTTGTTATCTTCCATTGGAAGGTCCTTAGTTTAGGTCCATATTTTCAGTTATTTAGGTCCTCGAGTTCCCGTCCCGTTGGTCTTTGCGCAGAGAAATTTAGGCAATAAAAATATTTTGCCGATACTCTCTCTCTCTCTCTCTCTCTCTCTCTCTCTGTAAACATTTCCGTTGTTTTTGCTGAGGTGGAGTGAATAATATCCATGATAACTAATTATATTCTTGAAGAACTTGTTTGAGTATCAGTTTTCCTTCGGTATTGGAATGTGGTCTCTCTCTCTCTCTCTCTCTCTCTCTCTGCCTGGTTCACGTCGAAATAAATGTATTACACGAAGCATGAAGAAACAAAAAAGTATTGCTGAGAACAGCTATTAGTGAACGTGGGTGGTTGAAGGGGAGGGAACAAAGGTTCGTAATTCCTTTACGGACTTCTACTGATGTTGTTTCAAGAGGAACAAGCCTTTTCTTTTGTTAACCCATAACTGAGTCTTCCGTAACCACTTGTGTGTAATTTTCCGTGCTTTTTGTGTTTGTGTGTACGGCTCCAGCCTGACTATGAGCACGTTGTTTGATCATCAAGGAAATTAGATTAGTAAACCATTTTCTTTTCATTGCCTGAATTTCTTTGTAATAACATGTGACCTCATTTTTGCGCCCTGACTCAAAACTCACGAGGTGATATACACCTTATGACATTTTCCTTATCTGTTATTGAAGATTGAGCTTTATTTCAGATATGTTGAAAAATCAGTTTCAAGTGCTCTCCATTTTTTAACTATTTTCTTTTACTTACTCAGTAATATTTACAGTTGTTTCCCTTGATGGCTGGGTGTTTTCAACTCAGCCACTGGAATAGAACGAACCAACTGTTGCAGGACATTCCGTAGGAGGAAAACATTGACTTTCTATCTCAGTATTTCCTCCTTCCCTAAATTTTCACTGTTTCGTTTGTCTCAATCATTCTCGTCACTTATTTCATTTTTATTCACTCTACAAATTTTAGTTTCTCCTTTTTGGAAGTTGTCAATACACACACACACAGCTTTTATCTTCTTTCTTTAGCGCTGGAGTTACAGCTAATTAAAACTCTCCCAAGACTGCTGTCTTGGCTTTGGGGATTTGCGACCTTACAGATGAGCTGTCGAGTTGTGAGCGAGTAACTTGATAATTCGGATCTCATTAAAAATTTTTGTACATATTCAAAAAATCCCTGAAATGTCCCTGAGTTTGTATCTTGGCCCAGTGTCGGAGGATCCGAAGTTCCGACGAGACAGACTCAAGAAGACCTCTTCAGGCTACCTCGGTTCTCTCAGCTTTTTCTGGGCTTAGGATGCGAGAGAATTTGTTGCATCAATGATTAACGTAAGTTAGGATCTGGTTATCTGGTAAAAGTGACCTGAGATTTTATATATATATATCAATATTGGCATATATATATATATATATATAGTGGCTATCTATATATACATATATACAGGCCCTTTTGGTTGCACACACACATGCTTATATAAATGATATATATATACAATATATATATATATAGGTTACAATATTCCATAGTTATATATACCATTTTGTTGTGTGTAACTTTTGCTAAGGTTTATCTTCTCGCCACCATGACCAACATTTTGACTCCAGCTGAATAACCAATTTTTCAGATAGAATAAGACCAACATGGTAGAACAAAAGTGTCAATAGATTACAATCATCAGTATACTGACTCCTCCAAAGCAAAAAAAAAGATGAAAAAATTTTACAAAGATGTTTGCTCTTATATATGGTTGTTTTCTTAATTAAGACTTTGTATCATCCTACGACAGGATTCAGACATCAGTTAATTCGTTCAGTTCTTCTGACATCAAAAATTATAGTCAAAGTTCTGTCATAGTCACGATAAGCTATTATTGTTATTTGTTGTTGTTAATATTATGATATTATTATTACTAACAATAATTCCAAAAATTATATATAGGTTAGAGAACTCTGTAAGTTTTACTAAAGTAATTCTGATAACTTCATAATCATATATCCATTTGTAAGCGATATTTATTGTATACTGTGACTGGTACAAAATTTATTTCTTACAGTAGAGGTTACCTTCGGATATCCATTTTTATTTACGTTTTCAGCACTCGCCTAAATTTACTGGAAAAATATACTAGCTAAAGATATTGACGTAGTAGTGAATAGATTTTTAACAATTTGAACTTAAGCAATGTATATCCTATCAGTTTTTCCATAGAGGTTCTTGTCCTTTCGAGTGTGGCTCGAATTTGTGTTGCTTTTCCTTTCACAGTTATGGTTTTCATTCATGACGTCAACATGTTGCCCCATATACAGTAGCTGCCCCAAACAAATAGCTGTATAATGCTTTATAGGTATGTATATACTGTATGTCGACTACGTCTAGTGGTCACCCAGCCCAGGTTGTGTATATTGTTTTAGCTTGGCCTATAGGAAGATCGGCGGTGTAGTGACAGTGTAATTACCATAAGCGGTACACACGTATGCACGCCCGAACGTTGATTGGGAAATTTTATGCTATAACCCAAAGCTCTAGCCTCGAGTGTTATGGCATCAGGCCCTGATTGGTCATGGAATGAAGGACCGACGGGAACACTGTTGCGCACCAGATACTCCATCGTAATAGTAGAGGTAGTTTTCCTTGTATGGTCTGTAAAGTCGAAATTCGTTCTAATTTCCGTTGTCGTTCTGTTTCCTTCACTTTCAAAGTGTAAGTGCCGAGTATAAACACGCACACACACACACACACCATAAATCGTTGTTGTTATTGTTGTAATATGAGTAAATTCTCATCAGGAAATATGAATAACAAATGATTTATAGGTCAACTCAATTTTTCCTTTTTATTTTCCTGTAAGAGAAGGTACGTAGGGCGACAGCCCTGTTCGTTTTTCTAGCTTGGTCCTCATAGAAGCACTGTACAGTAGTTGAAAAGGAGGAAACGTAGAGCCTAATTTTCATTGGTTCCTCATAGCGCTGATAATGAGGTTGCTGCTGATGCATGTGTTATACTGTTATTATTAGCATTTATAGTAGCACTAAAATGAAGGATAATAATATTAATGATGATAGTCAAAACGAGAATGACGATAGCCACGACAACCATGATACGGGTTAATTTGTCTGTTCCACTGCATGTTAAACGACACTCCACATGCAGTCTAGCCTTATTCCGCTACTGTAGTGAACAAACTAAAAACTTCCCAAACATGTTTTATTTTAATAGGTGATCCTAGTTCATCATATAACATGTACCTGTAGAACAGATTGTGAACTGAACTGCGCGTGCCGGAGAAATGGCCTCTGCTTACCCTTTTGGGTACTGGGCAGGTCATTGGTCATTAGTTTTTGATGATGAAGCAGATATAGATGGATATGTAGATAAACACAGCAGATCTGAGAGTGAAGACGATTCCCACCTGTTACAAAAAAAGAAAAGGAAAAAAGTTGAGAGGAATAATCAAGAATTAAATATTTTGTTGTAATTAATTATGGTGATTGTGGCTGTATACATTGTATAATAGCTGGCGAGGGAGTCATCGCCCTCTGCCCACACAGATCAATGCCCCTGGGAGCAGAGAGGTGTTTGCTTCTCAGGCAGATAAACTCCTGAGAGTGAGATTGGCCTCAGCATAGCTGAACCTTTCGGGTGTGGGCATGCAGGCAAGTTAGCTGCTACTGCGACTGCAACACTGTGGCGAAGTGTTCATGTAGTTAGCCAAAGACACCTTGATGGGCTCAGACAGAAGAGGACTGGCCCCCAGTCCTGTGCAGCCTTAGTGAAAAGGTTGTGGAAACTGAAAAATTAATTAATAAAAATGAAATTAATTAATAAAAATGGTCAGAGTCAAAGGATAGCATGTAAATCAATTGAAGAGCTGATTGGCGTAAGGATATACCAGTCAGGGATATGGAAGGTAATTTATTGACCAAAAATGTTGGAATCAGAAATAGGTGGAAAGAGCACTTTGAGACAGTTCTTAATAGACCAGTCCCCCCAGAAGAGGATATACCGCCTGCTCAGGATGATTTAAATGTTGATGAAGGTGAGATCAGGCTAGAAGAAGTAGTTAGGGCAATAAAACACTTAAAGAATTATAAGGCACCAGGAGAGGATGGTTTATTCCGGAAATGTTTAAAGTGGAGGAGGACTGATTAGTATTTGTCTTGAAGATATTATTCAATGAGATTATGGGTGACGGGAATAATACCATTAGGTTGGAAGAATGGTGTGATCATTAAAGTCCCAAAGAAAGGAGATCTGAGTAAGTGTGGTAACTTGAGGGGAGTCACTTTGTCTCCTGTAGCCTTGAAAAGTTTCTGTAGAATAATTTGAATAGGTTGGAGCCAGTGGTTGATGGTATTCTGAGGGATGAACCCGCT
>NC_089794.1:54540498-54560498 GCF_040412425.1 Macrobrachium rosenbergii | reverse complement strand
GGGGTTGGGAAGGGGGTTCTGTTTACGTGAGTTGGGTGACGTCAGTCATGAAAAGAAAATGGCGCTTATCAAAACCCTTGAAGCTCTGAGGGCGAGATTTTGATTGATGGCCGGATGCTTTATATGCCCGGCTGTTGTTGACGACAGGTTTGACTGACAAGCTGCTGTGTGTGTGTGTGTTTAAAATGTGACTGATGTGTATTTAAAAGACTGACTGATGTGTCACTTGAATACTGAGCGTTAAATGTTAGTTGAATCATGAAACATTTGAGCCAGCATATTAGGTTATTGAAGAGATGTTAAATATGTTATAATGAGCCATACACATGCATACACAGAAAAGATTATAAAAAGCAGGATACATACATTTGAGTGAAGGAGAGGACAGATGAATTTAGTCCACTAAACTAGTTAAAATTGCACCTCATGCGGGGTGCACTGTAGGCATTAGAAAAGTTCTTTGCAGCACGACTTGGCCCTTTTTCATCTGTCGTAATGATGAGCCAGTGAAGAAACTTCACTTTCCACCATCCCAATACATGGAGGTTTGTGCCAGAAAAGGAATATATAAGTGCTTGGCCTTTGTTTCTATTCAGAAGAAGAGCAGGACAAAATGATGAATGAAGGGATTCGCCATGTCACCTAAACGAAGATCAGTTAATTATTGGTCCGTTTGTTCATTCTTGTTTCTCCTGCTCGGTTAAGATTTTTCTTTATCGTAGAATGATTGTATTATTTTGTTTCGTATTCTTGAATATCATTTGTACTCCTATAATGGATTGTTAATAAGGAGTTTTTTATTGGTTGCTTTCAAAAAGTAATCAGTACAATGATCATTAACAACTTTAAACATGGCTATGAAGAAATAAGTTCTGGTTGAAGGTCATTGAAGTCTTGGTTTTGTACCTGTAACGATTTAGTTTGTTTTTCCCGACTTTGCAGTATTTTACGTAAAGTGCAGAACGAGGAAGGCTTAGTCGTTAGACCCGAATGACGACCAAATTACCTACTGTATTGTTATTTTTGCAAAAACTAATCTGCCAAGCATTTTTTAATGCAACTTAACAGTTCTTCTTTTTGTCAACTGAAAGTACGTCTCATGTCTTGGGGAAATCCAGAGAGCTGGTCAACGTGGACTCGTTTATACGACACAGGGCATTTCCTTCAAGATAAGAAACAGTTCGTAATCAAACCTCTTTGTCCAGGAAACATACGTAGCTACAATCAGTTCGTTATTTCTCGGAGACTAATAAAAGAATAAAATAACGTCATGAATGATCCATTTTTTACTCACTGATGCGTTATAAGAGCTGCTCTCTGGAAGGTACAAAATTTTCTTCGATTCACGCTTTTATTTTTATTCTAGACAATTCAAGTCTGAAAAAGGGTTTCTTAGACTAGACCGTGTTTTAAAAAGATTTTATATTTCTTTTGACTGTTCACGTCTTAATCAACGTGGAAGATAAGAAAGTAAACTTAGTTCGTATCTCGAGAGGTAAATGCTGAATAATTGTGAGGCTGCATCTCAGGTTTATAATTCAATGTAGGGTTTCTTGATAATTATACTGAATCATTAATATCAAGTGGGTTTTTTCTGTTACTCTTTCTTTAACACTGTCCATGAAAGTAACAATGTATTCTTCTGTTACCAAAGGCCAATAAATGGCAAAGCTGATTCACAGAATGTCCGACTTATCAGAACTCCAAATTTTTATATTATATATGAGCTTTTTTCTGTGTCTGAAGCGACTCTCTACCCTCTCCACCCCTCCCTCTTCTCCGTTACCCCATAAGAGTAAATTAAACGCTCCATGTGTTAATAACAAATATTGTACAGACACTCCATAATATAATAATGAGGTTGAATAATTGCAAACAAGTAGACCGAAACGAAGCCGTGTGCTCACTGACCCAAGTATTGAAGAGAGCTGTCACTTAAAGTTTTGTCCAGCTGTCGAATTATCGCTTGTAAAAACATTCTCTGTTTCGATAACGGCCATTAAATTGTCATTTGGGAACTAAGAGTCGATTCTCCCAAACAGTCTACCCTCTATGAGAACAATGCAGACCACCCCCTTCCCCAAACCCCCCTCTCTCTCTTTGGTGTGAATTTACCTCAGGAAAAAATAGGGATGTTTAATTCTGGAAGGAATTCCTTTCTCCATTACTTTGCTTCACTGCTCAAACTCTCTCCTTTCGCTTTCGTTGTGAAAGTGTGCATCTCAGATCTGGTATTTTTCATTAGATGAGTCTATTTTGGTGGACTTTATAAGATGAGATAAGATTGTTATCCCTTAATTGTATTTTTTGTTCCACTTAATATCATTTCAATACAAAAAACCTGTATGCAAATTCTATATAAATATGCCTCAAGGAATTGTGTGTTTTTTTAGTTAGTTTTAGTTCTTATTAGTGTGGTAAGGAAATTCTAGGTAATCATTAATTGAACTGGAATTCTGTGATTAATTTACCTATACCAAGGAATAATACGAATATCGAGAACTACTTTCTTTTTATTTTAGTAACATACCATTTTTAAATATCTGTCCGAAAACGTTCGCTTTTAAATTTCATTTTAATTCTTTATCTCAAGGAATTTTGTACGTTAAAGTAATATACTTAAGGACTGTAGATCCTAAGGACTTCGTTGTAGTCCCTGCAAAGATGCTGCAATGTTAATTTCATATTTCCTAAAAGATTTCTATTGCCTCCATAGGTTTCAATATTTGCCAGCTTTATAAAAACGCTTTAAGGTAAATGTTCGAATAAAAGCTTATCATTTTAAAGGTGCACATGTCAAGCAAATCTTAATTAACTAGCTCAAATTGTGCTTCCTGACATAGAGTTTCAAATATTAAGTACTCTATTTTCAAGGTGAGATGTTAAAAACCTAATTTTAGAGTTGTGCAGATATTCCAAGTAATTGTGGCAATGATATGTTTGTTCTGTCTATCATCCTTCACAGGCGACACATTTTAGATCCCGTTTTAAAGCCTTTTGTAAGATATCAACGCTCGCAGCCCTATCTTCTTATAAGGGAGTCATATATCCATATATCTATCTGTCTACACACACAAGGACATAGATATATACATACATATATAAATGTGTGTTTGTATATAATATGTATATATATATGAATATGTATATATACATGAATATATATATTTACATACATACATACATATACATATATATATACATATATATATAATATATATATATATATATATATATATATATATATATATATATATATATATATATATATATATAGTATATATATATTTGTCCCCAAAATAACTTACTACTTAGTCCATCAAAATGTTATCATGCATCATTACGCCATGAAAAAAAAAAAAATTAAAAATGAGATTGATAGGTTTATTGATACATCGATTTTATATTCTTCAGCTGTACAAAAAGTATAAAAATCTATGTAATCACTGTGGTTTTTATAAAAGATTTATTGACCTTTTTTACTCGAAGCAAATCATTCTTATGACCACTGAAAGGACTAACCTTCGCGATACATCTGGGGCATAAATTATGATTGTTTTGGGCTAAAATGCAAAGGGAAGAATGAAATCAACGCACAAACATCAGACGTTGACAGAGAATTGCCTTTTTGTCGTAATAAACGATGGAAATCAAGAGATAAAAAAACAGGCAATTTATTCCAGTTTCCTATATACTAGGTCCAAGAGTTTTTACAATTTCATATATCATTTCTCAGCTTTCAATTATTTAGTGTTGGCCCGTGACCAAAATATCGAAGTTGTTCATACATATGCAAACTTACTGAGCGTATGTGTGTGATTGTTGTATACATAGGAAGTTCTTTATTCCTTTCTATTGGGGTATAAACACAGAGTCTTTCGGACTGCAGGGTTCCAATTTTTTTAGAAAACACAAAGGAGAATGTTTACAAAACAGACAGGAAAGGTAAAGAACTGCTCGATTTTGTTCCTGGTAACTGTGAAGGAAAAGTAAATGCGAAAACTGGAAGACCACTTAAATGATACGTTCAAGAGAAAAATGTAGACAGTGAGAGAAAAACAGGTCACGTAGCCATACGAAAGGACAGCACAGTAATTTAAATACACAAAACATCAAAGAACCGGAAGCAAAAGTTTTTTTTTACTAGATAACTGAGGAAGTTGCGCAGTTTTATCGTGTCAAAATAGCCTTCCATTCGTTTGCATTGACTTTTTTTTTTTTTTTTTTTTTTTTTGCGTACAGCGTGGTCTTCATCTTTTCAGGAAGCCTGTCGACGTAAATGTTATTTTTTCAGGGGTGGATCCGCTTAAAAAAAAAAAAACAAGAAAACTTTACAGGACCAGTCTAATGTAGATAACAATAAAAATAAAGATATACGGAAAGAGAGGAAGGAGAATTTGAGGTGAGATTTACAAAACTCCGAAGAAATAAAAAAATAAAAAAAAATCGGCTAGGGAAAATCCCAAAACCCGCTGACAACAGGGGAGGAAATTCCAGTGAACATATTTAGGGATTATCCTCCTCCTTACAATAGGCTAATTTTTAGAAAACATTTATAATTTCTTTTCCTATTTATTCGGTTTATTTCATTTATGTCTGATACGCATTTTCGCCAGATCTCCTTGTTAATTTATTTTCTTGAAGTTCAAATGATAGTTGAGGTAAAGTGCTTCTAAAACGCCAGTTCTTCAAGATGTATTTTTCATTTGGTTTTCATATTTACATCAGCCGAGACTTTTATATTCTGAGTTGGCTGTAAAGGTGTTGATGTCCTTTGTGCCGCGCTTCTACACCAACATTTTCTACTTTAATGTCTTTCTGACTTCATTATCTACATCAGTCTAAATCCTCTACATTCAGCTTCACTGGAATATTTTGAATTTATGTTCGTTTCCACTATCTGCTTCAGCCAATTTTCTATACGACTTTGTATTCGATTTTACTGGAACGTAAATTTAATGTTCCTCCCAAATTCATTCAAGAGAAAATGTAAAATTAGCTTCCGTACTAATATCCTCGTATTTAGATTGGCTTATTAACCTCGTTCTCAAGGCAGCTGTGAGATAACGAAGATCCTGCGCGGTTCCCAAAGCTAATACAAATAAACAACGGCCTCCCGAGACCCATCGTCGAATGTGCTTAATGATCAGCTGCTGGCTGAAGGCTGATTTTGGCTTCAGTCACTCACCGAACCATAACTGAAGGCCCGTAGGGGGCTGGTGTCGACAGTGCACCTGACGCAGTGCACTGTAGGCATTACTTCAGGTTCTTTGCAGCGTCTCTTCGGCCCTTAGCTGCAACCCCTTTCATTCATTTTACTGTAACTTCTTTCATATTCTCTTTCTTCCATCTTACGTTCCACCCTCTCTTAAAAATTGTTTCATAGTGCAACTGCGAGGTTTTCCTCCTGTTACCTTTCAAACCTTTTTACTGTCAATTTCAGTTTCAGGGCTGAATGACCTCATAGGTCCCAGCATTTGGCCTAAATCCTCTATTCTATTCTATCCTATCCTAACTGAAGGGAACGGGGTCTGATGAAATGGTGAATTAAAGAGAAGAAAATCAAGGTAATCGAGCGCT
This sequence comes from Macrobrachium rosenbergii, assembly GCF_040412425.1. Lineage (NCBI taxonomy): Eukaryota > Metazoa > Arthropoda > Malacostraca > Decapoda > Palaemonidae > Macrobrachium > Macrobrachium rosenbergii. The sequence goes on along the minus strand of NC_089794.1, from coordinate 54,554,918 downwards.
GCTGTTAGAGAATGATTGAAGGATCGTGTTAAAGGATTTTATTTTCTGATGATGGTCACGTAAAAGTGGGTTAATGACTGGAGGTGAATTTACAGTGAACCTGAACAAAAGCTGTAGTATTATCCTTGACATGAACTGTAAATCACTAGAAAAGAAACTTCAATGGCGCAAACAATGTATTAGATATGGGCAAGATATCTGTTGAGTTTGTGTTCATAAAAGAGATTATAATCATGCTATTATCTGAAAAGAAATTAAAAAATGGTCTTTTCTAATATATTAAAATGAATTTTAATGGACCTCAAGTTTTATGAATGACAGTTTGAATAAGAATCAGCCATTTTTATTTTTAAAGATATGTAAAAAGTATAGACTTTAAGGATTGTAGTTAAGCCTGGTCCAAATGACAAGAAGCCGATGCGTGTTGTTTTCAGCGAAGGAAAAATCGGAGTGTGGTGTCCACCGAAAACAAGATCAATGAATCACACACGAGTGTTTATCAATGAACCTCCGCCTACTCTTCATTTGTGGCAGAGGCATTTTCACAGATTGGGTGTTCGTCTGTTTTGCGCTTTTTCCAAGCATTTTTACCGGTGGAATTTAGCATTCAATCTTCACGTTTTCCTACGAGTTAAACACACACACATATATGTGTATATATATATATATATATATATATATATATATATATATATATATATATATATATATATATATATATATATATATATATATATATATATATACATATATAAAAATGTGTGTGTGTAATATGTATGTGCAGATACTATCTTTTTATCAAGACTTCGAATCAGTTTATACTTCTATAATGATTCAAAGTCTTTAATATAAAATTATATATATATATATATATATTATATATATATATATATATATATATATATTATATATATATATATTATATATATATATTATATATAATATATATATATATATATATATATATATATATATATACACATACATATAGATATAAGTAATATATATATATATATATATATAAATATAAATATATATATATATATATATATATATATATATATATATATATATATATATATATATATATATTACATAAATATATAAATAATATACATATATGTTATATATGTATATATATAGATATAGCTATTTACATATAAACATTAACATATATATATATATATATATATATATATATATATATATATATATATATATATATATAAAAGAATACACATACATAATATATATACAAATGTAAATATATACTCGGTGATTGGGCGGCTACTTGGAAATCTTAGCTAAAAGATAAATCATATTGCCAAGACCACGATAGCTAGTTGAATACCAGACGAATTGTTGTTCAATTCCGGTTTCATCCTTTTAATAACCAGCGACTCTGAAATCAGAAGGTCCAGTCTGTTTGAACAGTAAGGCAGTACCTCAAAATCCAGGTCAGTGAAAGGATGGTCCTGTGCTAAACTGTGTTCCCTAATGGCAGAAAAGGGTGGTTTGGAAAGAGGAAACCTATTTCTAATAGAAAGACCTCAGTGTTCCAAAATTCTGTGTCTGAGCCAGCGGGAACTGGATCCCATGTATCGAGGACCACACTGCGAACAAGTGAACAAGGAATTAAGGTCCACAGGCAAAGTAGGCTTCTCCCTCAAAAGTGATCTTGTAGTAAAAGGATTATTGAAAACAAACCGGAAACTGATTTGAAGGAAACAATGCTAAAGTATTTCTTGTAACTGGCCTGGATTTTGAGGTACTGTCTTATTGTTCAAATAGACTGGACCTTCAGATTTCAGAGTCGCTGGTTATTAAAAGGATGAAACCGGAATTGAACAACAACTCGTCTGGTATTCAACTAGCTATCGTGTAATTTCATAGTAGGCACACAATTGGGTCGTTAAATATTTTACTTTGAGAGTTTTGGTAGTTTGTTTACATTTCACCTTGTTTCTGTTTACATATTTTTGTTTGTGCTCGTTTTTTATTTTTTGTTATTTTTGCGTCTCACTCTTTTAGTCTGTATTTACGGTTCGTTTTATATATTTGGTTAATATTTTTGCCGATGATTTATTATGACATTTCATTTTATTGTAATTTCATTGATTCTCATCCTTGTCGTTTTTTCATCCTGATGATGTTTTATACCTCGAAAGCTCGTATAATAAAGAATGTTCTTCCTGGTCTTGGCAATATTATTTATCATTAAGTTATAAATATATGTCCCAAAAACATTTCGATCTTCCGGAAACGTTCTGGGTAAATTTATGGTAATTGTGACCAGTTCTCCAGCTGATTATGAAGAAGAGCAGCTGGTTCAAAGGAATTTTTATTTCATCAAAGAATATATGCTTCATAAAAGAATAAACCAGCACCGAATGTAACTTACCGCTATGAGCACTCTCCACTGCCTTCAAGTACCATTAAGTACTCGAGTACTTTCAACAGTTCAACTACCATCAAGTACTCGTTTACTTACAACTACTTGTACGGCTTTTGTGAGGGGAAAACCATCAGAGGCAGATGCTCACATGAGGCCGTTGAGAGTAGTGATGGGATTTTCGGCTCCTTTCAGGGAACCGGATCTTTTGGCTCTTTTCAGTTTTGAGATCCGGCTCCTAAATGGCTCTTTCGGCTCCCAAATGGCTCTTTATTAAGAAAACCAATACCGTAATAAAAGTTGGATGGCTTTGGCAATATTAAACATTTCATACATAAAAGAAAGGTTAATAAAAACTCTATTTGTCAATTGTTCTTTTTCTATTAATCATCAACTAACACACTTCATTATAATGAAAATATTACTTAATGAAATTCGTAGGCCTATTCAATGTTTCCCTACTTTGAAAAACAAAATAAAAAAAAGTTTGAAATATATTAAACTTTTTATATGCCGGTAGAAATAATTGTGGATTTCCAATGGCAATGCAAATTGAAAGAATATAATGGTAATTACCAACTAAAATAATATAGTGAAAAAAATAAAAAACGAATTAAAAAAATGGAATTTCCTGTTTGGCCTCATGTTAATGGTATCTTATTGAGTTAAATGTGTGTGTGTGTGTGTGTGTGTGTGAGAGAGAGAGAGAGCCTATGTAGTGTCTCGTAAGTTGGCATTTAGAAAAACTAAATCACTGACTTTGTTTGGGCTGATTCTGTTCCTTCGCTCTGTTATAATCTGCCCCGTTTTGGGAAAATTCTCTCTGATGGGACTGAAGTTGCTACTATACACAGTTTCCTTGCCATGACTTTGGCAAGTCGTGGGTACACTAAGGCCTTGGATTTCCACCAGCTCAGAGGATCTGCTGCTCGCTGAATTATTGGTTCCTCGAGGTAAGACCTAACTTCTAAAACTGCGTCTGTTGAAGGATTTCTTCTTTCATTGTCCCCTGATGCTCTTTCATCAAAAAAACTCCACACAGTTGATGTATGTGGCTCTGGATTTACTCTTAAATCTTGCCCTGAAGGTGGCGAGGCTGGTTCACTGCGTGGATTGCATCTAGCTGCAGCAGTTGTCAGTCTTTGCACAGCATCATCAACAGCAGTGCTTTCATTAAAGGCCAGTTTCTTGAACCTTGGATCTAATATGCTAGTATCTGAGAGGACAGCATTGTATTCCATGCGGTGGAACCTCCTTTCCATTGAACTAGAAAGAGTTGTAACCAACTCAGCTACTTTTCCAGTAGTTATTAATTCACTTGTCTGGTGATGGTTTGTTACAGTTTGAAGACCCCTACACAGGATAATAATTTTTGAGGCAGTCACATAGCTTTCTGCACTGATTTCTACTGTGACCTGTTGAAATGGCTCCAAGACAGTGCAGGCTTCTTTAATTATATCCCATTCATTTTGGTTGGGTATGTCAACTGGGGCATTCATGATAGCTATGGTAGAGATTATGGCCTCTCTTGACTCCAAAACCCGTTTCAGCATATGAAAAGTTGAATTCCATCTTGTGATACAGTCTTGAATGGGTCTTAACTCCGGCATTCCCATTTGGCGTTGAGTACACTTGAGCTTCTGTGTTGCCGTTGAACTTTTATGAAAAAATTCCACCATTCCCTTCACCTTATCCACTGTTGGCTTTATCACCTTAAGTGCATCTCGTACTATCAGGTTGAGTGTGTGTGCAAGGCATGGAAAGTGAGTCCATTTAAGTAATTTAATGGCTTTTACAATATTAGAAGCATTGTCTGTGACACAACATACCACTTTGTTTTCAATTTTCCAATCTTTAGCTACTCGTAACAGTTCATCTGCCAGATTCTCAGCAGTATGTCTATCACTAAATTCGAAGCAACTCAATAGAGAAGTTACCATCTTAAAGTCTTCAATGTAATGGCATGTGACAGACATGAAATTTGTTGTAGCTCGTGATGACCAACAATCAGTTGTAATGCAAACAGCTGAGGCTTGACAAACCTTATCTTGTAAGTTTTCTCGTTCTCTGTCAACAAGCTTTGGAATGATTTTTTGGGACAGGGTTTTCCTAGATGGAAGAACATATGATGGATTGAGGGCATGGGAGTAATCTTTAAATCCCTTATCTTCCACTATGGCAAATGGTTGGAAATCTTTCGCAATCATCTTGGCCAATATCTCGTCAATTGAGTTTTGTTTTAGTGGAGTCATAGACTTGGGGAGGTACTGGGCAATAGAGGTCTGTCTCTGGCTCGGACTAATTCTTTCTCTACCTGCAGTGGTCAATCAAGAGTACAGTATTCATTACTACCCATACTGATATAGTCTATGGTCATAGACAACAGTAGATCTGGACATGACATTGAATCAGCTAAGGGGTCCAAAACTGGAGTTTTACCTTCATAAACTGATGAAATACTCGGTGAGCAAAGTTGAAAAGTCAGTCTATCAATCAGCTGTGGCACATGCCATGGAAGCGCAGGCTTACACTCACCATTCAACTCCACTCCTGTGGGTTCTCTTAAACAAGATTCCTGGAGTCTACCAGCAAATGCCCCACTAACTAATATACTGACTTTTCAACTTTCCTCTGAGAATTTTATCAATTTATGTTGCATGCAGTCGAGATATTGATTTAAAACTCCAGTTTAGAGCATCTTATTAAGCAATTATCTGTTTCAGGGTCATGCCCAGATTGCTGCAGTATTATTACTATTTTTTTTTAATACATATTTCAATTACTCTTCAGGAATAGGCTCAGAGCCAGAGCATTCCCTAAATGTTGCAGAGAAGCCCAAGAGTTAAAATAGAAAAATATATTAAAATAATTTAGCAAATATTAAAAACACATTTAAATGAAAATAAATAATAGTATAGTAGTAGTAATAATAATAATAATAATAATAATAATAATAATAATAATAATAATAAAAATAGATAAATAAATAAACTAGACAGTCACTCAGAGAGTGCATACCTCCATAAAGCCAGGTGAAAGAATTGGAATTTCATTTACACCTTATTAAAATGCCAATAACCTCCCATGAATAATGCTCTTTTGATTTGTGCCTACAGTTTCCCCATGTGAAAAGGTATATATGATATACATGAACAAATAGGATATGCATATCAAAATCTAAAATCTAGAGATAATTAAAATCTATTAACCTACTCTAACTCTGTCACTTTCTTCAGCTCCTTCAAATATGCGTGAAATTGTTACATAATAATAATAATGATAATAATAATACTAACAATGATGATTGTCATAATAATAATAACAACAACAACGTTGATTGTGCAAGTAGGCAGCTATATACGTTTTATGTCTTCAAAGGGTTCAAAATTCCATAACCTAACCAATTTTGCAGAGCGGAGAATACTGTGTGGTTTATACCAAAAAGACCGACAGACTTGCTCTTTCATAGCCTACTAACTTGGGCTTTGCAACTACTGTACCTGTTTGAGGAGAGTTGTAGGTGGTGTAGTGCTAGGGTCGTCGGGATCAACTGATTGAACAGACTCATCATTAGTTTCAGAGCTGGAGGTAGTAGCTGCTGATGTTTGGGCATGTTGAGAATCTGAATGGTCACTAACTTTACGTACTTTCTCTATTAAAGTAGTAGGATGTACAACTCTCATATGCCTGTGTAGATTGTTAGTGGATCCTGCACGATAGGAAATCTTAACTTTACAGATTCTGCATTCTGCTCTTGAATTATTTATGTCACTAAAATGAATCCTTATACTACTTCTCTTTCGATTTTCACTAAATCCACTCATATTTATATACCACTGTTAGCACAAAAATCAACTTTATGCTTGAGGGTGTCTGTGACTGTGTTGTCTGTTGCGATGACTGGCGAGTGGCGAGTCGAGGATAAAACGTTTCACAACACGAACTGAACTTGTGCCGAGGCAGCCACTCCAACGAGACTCGGAGACAGTTATTTCAATGTTCATATACGGGTGGCCGACAACACTCAAACTAATTATTGCTAATGCGTTCCACTATCTAATTAATTATGAGGAACAAATTATCTCCTCATATTACAGCTGCAATGCATAGTACCAAAATTCCATTAATGTATATATAATATGTAAAAAAAATAAAAGCGTCAAAAATGAACGAAAGGAGCCGTTTTTCTCTTGAATGGGAACCGGTTCTCATCGTTCCTATAAAAGAGCCGGCTCTTAGAATCGGTTCGTTCACGAACGACCCATCACTAGTAGCAGTCCTTTTCTTGGTTCCTCGGAAGGAGGGTTAATTATTACGGGCCATTACATCCACTATCGACAGAAGTACTTGTACTAGTTTTCTGAAGCTGTTGCCTTAATGGAGCCATATGAAGTGGGGTAAACAGTTACCTTTTTCACGCTTTATTTTTATCGTGCTAGAGATGTCTGTTTGTGTACATGGCATTTGTGAGTGTAAAATATGTGTTTTGATAAACTTTTAAAGTGCCTGTGAATATAAAAATTTTCTTTGTCTTACACACATACGTAAAATATCTGTAAAAACCGATACTAAATACAAAAATATCACTAATTTTGCTCATGATTACGCAAATTTAGTACGATACTCTCGAGATTTGAGTAATGGCTCTCATGCCTTACGTCATCTTTCGCGTGATGAATCTTAATGGTAGATTTGAACGCTGCGCAAATTAGCATTTGCCTGTGTAGTAAGTTCATTAACTGTTAATAACCTATTAACTTCTCCCGCCACTAGGAATTTGATAACAACTCTCGCAAAATGAGTATCTGCATTTTGAGGAGTCTTAGTGTTGGTTTTGGGCGGTCCTTTTCAGTGGCAAATTTGGCACTAGTGGTCGGATGGCTCTCTAATCTTGAGGCATTCCTCTTACTAGTACGAGCCTTCTTTCTTTCATCGCCGCAAGAGTTACACGTGAAGCTTTGAAAGTCACGGAGTTATGCACAATTGGCTCGAAAAGTTTTTCCGACTGAAAAGTTTTCGAAAATGACACAAACTCTCATTTCAGCCATACTTCAGCATTATTTTTGAAGTCTGCAATGACATTATTATTATTATTATTATTATTATTATTATTATTATTATTATTATTATTATTATTATTATTATTTCAAAATCTGCAAATATTTATGTGGAACAAACCTAAAGGTCAAAAGACTAGAGTGTTCATATGTAATTAAATGTGTAAAACAGAACGAATGGTCCTAAAGAAACTGAATATAGTGCCTATCAAGCACCCAAGCCTTTGCAAAGATCAAACACCAAACAAGAAAACAAATGTTTGCCTTCAGCACAGGCACTCAGATGATCTGTGAACACCCGTTCAAAAACACTAGGTTATGTTGGAGTTATAGAAACTTAACGGCGATCGGTAGGCAAGAGCTACCCTCCAATATTTCGCTAATAGACTGTAGAGACGGGATGAGTAAGAGACAGCGTCCGGGTCCTTACAAATTTAATGTCATGTTACTGTTTTTGATTAAGCTGGCTTTATGCCAGCACGGGCTCTTGCTCATAGAGCAGCCCGTAAAATTTATTGTCACAAATTTCTGACTAGACATGGGCTTCCGCGAACGGAAAAGTAGCGTCTAACATCAGAGCAAGAAAGGCATAATTTTATGGTCAGATGTTTTCTCACACCTGGGGCCTTACAAGATTAACATTACCAGTTTTCCAACATTGGCAATAAGAACCCTTTCCTGCTAAGTTGGAAAAGTAACTGACAAATTATAAGCAAAGTAATCAGCACTTATCACAAGAAAATGGAAAAAATCCATTTGTGTCCACATCTTTATGATCATCAAAATGGAATACGAAAAAAATATATATATTTTTAGGTACTGGAAAGCTGAAGTATGTGATGGGTTTTACGATATCTAGTGGACATTTAACTTAGTAAATATTTCACTTTTTCACCTATTTTGTTATTCAAAAGAAATGATGAATTAAAATCTTTACATCTTCAGGTAGGAAAAACCATTTCCCTGAGTTTTTATTTTTGTAAAAGATCATTCCAGTATGTATGTATGTATGTATGTATGTATGTATGTATGTATGTATGTATGTATGTATGTATGTATGTATGTATGTATGTATGTATTATTATTATTATTATTATTATTATTATTATTATTATTATTATTATTAATTTACCTATTCCTTTTCTTCTCTTATGTGATATATAAAACTTCGTAGGAAGATACCTCAGGTTTTGTTGATTAATTTTCTCATAAATGCTTGACCTTGACGCATTTTGCAAGGTCTCCTAGTTGTTTTAAAGGCCAAAATGTTAACATTTTTCACTAGATCTCAGAAACTGAAATAGAGGAGTCTGGCCTTCAGAACGCAACAGTGGTTTAAAGGTGTTGTTTTAGGTATTTTTTTTACTTTACATGCTCTTTTCAAGGTCACGGGTCCATCTAAATGTTAGCATCTTAGTTTTATCAGATGAGGTGAATCAGGGTAAGGTACCTGGGTGTTGGTGATCGTTTCACCAGACAGTTTTTTAAACTTGACCCTCTTTTCAAAGTTACAGGTCAATTTAAATGTCAACATTTTATCTTCTATGAAACTGCGAACATACTGTAGGTACCTTGGTGTTGGCAGTATTTTTCTTCCTGGTCATAGATTCAGTTTAAAGGTCAAATTTTTATTTTATAAACGTTTCATTTTCTCGTATTTTGAGGAAACTAAGTACGTGGGTACATCGGTTAATGGTGTTCATTACATCAAATTAAATTTAACCTGACTCTTGACAAGGTCACTGGTCAGTTTAAAGTCACAATCAAAGGTACTTTAACAGAAGTATTCGCTCTTGTAATTTTGAAATGCGTAGGTGAAATTCATTAGCCAAAACTTTAGTTTTCCTTAAAAAGCTCTCTCTCTCTCTCTCTCTCTCTCTCTCTCTCTCTCTCTCTCTCTCTCTCTCTCTCTCTCTCTCTCTCTCTCTCTCTCTGTCAGTAGACAATGTGCATTTAATCTTCCTTACAGAATTATTTCAAGTAAACAAGCAAGAAACTAGATGAAAAGCTTTATTGTTGTGGGATATTCTTTGCCTTTATTGCCTTGCAATATTCTTGAGCTATGTTTTATCATGAAGGAAAAATTAAAATGTATCTAAAACTTCTCCTCATTCCTCGTTTTATGAATGATTTGAGTTATTTATTCCTAATCACTTTTCAAACCCTTTGAGAAGTTCGAGGGGCCATTTATGCCCTTCTTACAAGTATGTACCAAGCAGGACCCACAAAATCTTAGTGGGTCCTGGTACCAGGTGAGATTTCCTCAAGGGATTCCTGTCCATAATCGTAAAGCCGTCTGGAGGAGCGTTCAAAAAGCAACGGGTCCTTCGAGAGTCGTCGAGCTCTTCTGCATTTCGTACTTCGAGGAGATGTCCTCGAGGATGTCACCTGTCGGTCCACTTGTCGAAGTGTATGACAACCTCATCCCCCTCGCTGAAGGGCGCTGCTCAGAGGATTTTACTTTTGTGTAGGTCAGGAACTTCGTAGTTTTTAAGCCATCTTTACTCGTACAAAGCAGACTCGTGTAGTCGCTCCTGATACAGGATTTCTATTCCTTAGTACACGGATTCTTTGTTCTCGTGGCTTTCTAAGAGAATTGTCATCGATATACCTGTTATTTTTCAATAACGTTTTGATTTCCGAAACGTTAGATATTGTAAAGATTAACCTCATTAGTTTCCAGAGGAAGCTTTGGTACCTGTGTGTTCTCCTTGACATGTGTCTCATTATTTCCGAACAATTCCAAAATTGTTTGATTTTCTTTTCGGACAGCCATTTATCTCTGTCTCTGACTGCAGGCAAACAAGAAAATGAGGAGCTGAAACATCATACAGTTTTTTTTTTTTTGCTGGCTTTCTTTGCTTGGAATGGTGTACCTTTTTGTTTTTTCGCTCTGGTATAGCTACTTATTTTGCCAGAAATTCTTTAAACGCTGTGAAACATTGAGTAAATGTAAGATCACTCATATTTCTTCACCTTTCTTGTACATTCCTAGAGATTTTCTTAAAATCAATGAACTCTGACCCTCTCATTACATTTTAGGTCTCTTTCGTTAGGTATTGTGCAAATGTAAACGCTTTCCTTGAAAGCTTGAATGAATTGGTAAAATTTATCATGAGATGGTGAAAGGTTGTTGTCTGCCGTCATTTGAATGTCCTCTTCACGGAAGTAGTAATGGTTTTAGATTTAACGTATACAGAAAACTCAACATATATTTATATTTTCCGTTCTGGGCACAGTAAAGAGTGTTCACTGTTTTGAGAGCATTGCGTGTATGTGGTCATGAAAATATTTATGGGGAATTACATGCAATTAGGAATAAAGCCAATAAATTAAGATCTTCATATTTTATTAAGGGATGCATTCAGAACGATAAAAGGGGCTTTATAGTAAAAACAATACAGAGGCATAGTGTATTACCTGAAAATATTCCCTAATTGCTTAAAAATTTTGTGTTAGTGAGACAATTGAGAATGACGCAGTGAAGAAAAGTATTTAAAAAGGAACTTTCTTGACAATACAAACGGAAGCGTATATCATAACAGACTATATTTGTGAAAGTGTTCCTACAGTACAAGATAATTACTTAAACAGAACGAACCAGGAAAGCGTTAATAAGTATGAAAGGAATATACATGATCTCCATATTGTTCTACTGGAAATGACCTTCAGCAACTAAATTTTCCTTGAGAAAAAAATATATATGGAAAAGGTTCTAATATATTGTTCTATGCAGGCTTAACCATTTTTCATTCACGTCTTTGAATGTTAAGTTCTGAAATGGTCAGAAATTACGGTCAGTGCTGACAAACCGGAACATACTAAACGAAGCTTAAGATGAAACGTCGAGCTTTTGTGAAGAGCAGTTCTTTGTCTCGGAAGGAAAGCGATGCCATATCGTTCATGGACGTTTTATATCGGTTTCCAATCTTCTGTAAGCATCGCCCCCGTAGGAGGGTAGTGCCTTCAGTGCACCTCATGCGGTGCACTGTGGGCATTACTTAAGGCTCTTTGCAGCGACCCTTGGGCCCCTAGCTGCAACCCCTTTCAATCCTGTTGACTGTACCTCCGTTCATATTCTCTTTCTTCCGTCTTCCTTTTCACCGTCTTCTCCTAACAATGTTTCGTAGTGCAACTGCGAGGTTTTCCTCCTGTTGCACCCTTCAAACTTTTTACTGTCAGTTTCTGTTTCACCGCTGAATTTCTTCATAGGTCCCAGCACTTGGCCTTTGGCCTAAGTCCTGTATTCTATTCTAGTCTATATATAAGCATCTCTTCTGCATTTAATAGCTCTTTTGCTGTTTTTTTTCACTCTGTAGTTTATTTCATGTTGAGTTATTAGCTCTTGCTGCATTCTTTTACGAAATGGTTGAATATTGCCACAAGGACCGTCCTTAATTTAGTTTACTTAAGATGGCGGTCCTGGTTAATCTAATGTAGTTATATTTCTTGGCTTCGAATCGGAAGTAGAACTTTATTTCGTGCATTGTTCTTTGATATTTTAGCTCCAGCCATAATGATTGCTCTCTTCAGTGACCACATATAAAGATTACAGTCTGTTATTTAAATCAGACTGAAAGAATAGAGCTCAAATATGTTGAACGAAAGTCAGACCACGTCAGTGAAGCTCTGTCATTAATGTGGTGCGGATTAGAAAAGTTTATCCTTATTTGCATATACGGATTTTGATACACATCTAAGCTTAATTATTTCCAACACGATAGGGTCATTGGAAAGTAAGTAAAGGTTAATGTGAATCGCGTTTCCTCAGTTGTAAAGAATAAACGTTCAGCATTTTTTGTAATATCAATCTAAAGGCTATAGGTGCTGTTGATAGTTAAACATCAAGTTAAAAGCAGAACAGATAACACTGATGACTAAGTATAAGCCAAATTATTTTGAGACAAAGAGTAAAATAAGTCATGAATATATATAACTAATAAATCATTCAAAGAGGTACATTATGGTTGATATTTCACGAAGATTCAAAGCAACTGAATTGCTCAGGGAAACTGAAAGATTTGATAAAGTTTACCAAATTGAGTTGGCAAATAAATAGGGACCGAGAAACTGTAGACATACAATATGCTGTATATCATTAATGAAAAAATAATACTGATTAAAAGAAATATTTACTGTCTTTGAGAATCCTTAAAATGCCTGATGTTTATCGTAACGATTTTTCGCTTGAGGCCTCTTCGGAGCCAAATAAGAAAAGGTAATCTGAAAACTTCATTTCCATTTACATGTTCGTTTTATCTTCATGGAACCTCCCATGTCCAGTTCCCTTCCCTTTGACTCTTTTATCCTTCTGTCCTCTGGCTGTCCCTTTTCATCTTATTGCCTCTGGGACACGCCAAGGCACTGATTTGTTTATATTTGACGTCATATACAGTCATGGCTGTTGCTAAGTCAGTTCTACTTCAGTGCTGCACAGCTATTGCCATTGTCTTTGCCTGAGAGAGAGAGAGAGAGAGAGAGAGAGAGAGAGAGAGAGAGAGAGAGAGAGAGAGAGAATTATTTTATCTTTTAATACTCACATGGAAGAAGTTACGTGAAGATTACGGGTGGAGACAAGTAGAAACTGAAGGTGAGCTGATCGTGGCGAAAAAATAGTACACAATTTCTTTCATGTGGAAAATGGCAGTTTCTCTCGTCAAAGCGTTTTCTTGTCTTTGAATGGTTTGATGAATCGATGTGGGAAAGCGTTCGGAAAATCGAATAATATTTAGCTAAAAGGTAAAAGATGTGAAAAAAGTTGATGTTACGTGTTAATGAAATTATTAGAAATGCTAATGAAAGTACACAGGTAAATTAAGTAAATACAATTAGAAATTGTGTAATAAATTACTGACAACAGTACAGTTTCTTGCGGAAATTAACTGTTGAAAATAAGTCTTTTGATAAAATTGAATTTGTCTTTGAAATCTCTTCTTATGTGGCGATATACTATGATCTTCAGATATGATATACGGAAATACGAAGAATATTTGGTAATAAAAAAAATAATAATATAAACATGTAAAAGGAAGTAGCACACTTTGGGAAGCTGTTTCCAATTTCTGGTCAGAGATAATATTACAGAAACACACACGGAATATTTGTGGCACTGAAACGTAAACATGGGGAATACGTAATCCATTATGGGGAAGGATAGTCTCTGTCACCTTCATCGATGGCAGTTGATTGCTGTAGGTAACAATATCGCCTGCTACTTATGATCTTTATTTAATGTTTTATTCATAAATCTAATTACAGGCGACAGGTTCACAAAACAGATACTGTACCAGTCTTTCAGATTTTATGTTTACTTATTTATTTATTGTTCCCAAGGCCTCGTAACGTCCTGCCAGACTCTGGAAATCTGGAATCCTCGTAGGATCACGCGGTTCAGTGACGTTTCTTTCCCTCTGCTGACAGGCTTTGGAGTTGTCTTCCAGCTTCTGTTTTTCCAAATTCTTAATAACCTTTCCTCCTGGAAGAGGCCTTCTTGATCAAGCCTCTTGACCCTTCTTCCTTCCCTTCCCTCTTTGTTGTTTCCTTCGGGGCTGGGCCAGAAACGGGCATTTGGATGACCGCCCATAGACCACTGATCTTGAAAAATAAAAATGTTTAAGAATGATCAAAATTTATTGACGTATTTTCTTAAGACTTTTATCGGGATTAATGACTTGTGGTATTCACAGAAATTTTACTGGTACCCAGAAAAGATTTTTCAAATATTATCACTTGACACAATGCCTTTCTTATAAAACCTTTGTCCAGCAGAATATGAACCGAAAAACCCTCAGGCATTTTGGGCATTAAAAAAATAAATAAATAAAAAAAAAAAAACATGAGTTCAACGTCCTGGAAAAATTTAGGTTTTGGACAGAATTAGCGAAAGTAACAATATTATTTTAAAAACGATCCAAACACACTATATCATTAAGCCCTATCTATCAGAAGTAATCGCCAACAGTAATTGATAA
>NC_089794.1:54505498-54535498 GCF_040412425.1 Macrobrachium rosenbergii | reverse complement strand
ATTATGTTCTAATACTATGCAAATATGTGAGGGAAAGCTTATTTCAAAACTCTCTCTCTCTCTCTCTCTCTCTCTCTCTCTCTCTCTCTCTCTCTCTCTCTCTCTCTCTCTCTCTCTGTTGCAAACTGTGTCTAAGAACTCGGCCACGTACGAATAAAAAGAAGATAAAAGGTTATCGTTTTTTTCTCATGATACAATAAACTACGAGAATAACTATTTTAATTCTCTCTCTCTCTCTCTCTCTCTCTCTCTCTCTCTCTCTCTCTCTCTCTCTCTCTCTCTAAACAAGACAAGACGTTATCTCCCCCTTATCGAGCATATTCTAAAGTCTGCCTCATATCTTACTCATCTTTGGCCAGTGACTCGCCATCCTCCTCTTTGTGTGCCATTCCACCTCTGTTCTTTGTTCTCTGGGACAGTTTTCTCCATCGGTTAACACCAGTGTTTCGATCATATTTAAATTGTGAAGTCGTGTTATGCAATTTTGACAGTGAGTGGGCATTTTTCTTAAACATTTGTGACCCTTTCCATAGTTTTTAAGGTAGAGGGTCAATTGGAAGGTCAGCATTTTATTTTTCCTTTGATTTGAACGACTCCTGGTAAATAAGTGCTTTTGGATAGGTGCGTATTTTTTCTCAAATATTCTGTAGCTTTTTTTTTTTAAGGTGAAGGGTCAGTATTAATAGGAAGCTTTTGGTTTTACATGACTTTAATGGAACCTAGTAACTAGGTACCTTGAGTAGTTTTCTCAAATATATTTTACCTTTTCCCATATTTTTATAAGTGAAAGGTCAGTTTAAATGTCACATTTCATTTTTCTTTCATTTTAATGATACTTGATAAATAGGAATCTTGAGTGTGGGTGAGGATTTTCCTAAAACGATTTTCAACTTTTTATGTATTTTTGAAATTCAACGGCAGTTGAAAGCTCAACATTTTATTTTCGTTGATTGTGATGTAACTTTTTTGAACAGACAGGCAAGACAACAAACAAACTAACAAACACGGGAAAACACCACCATCAATCAAGTTGATGCTGGGCATTTCGTTAATTACCTCCAGTCAACCCAGAACCAGGATAGTCTGCACTCTGAGAGTGTCGTCAAAGCTGTCTTGAATTATTTGCATAAAGACACAGCATGAGATCCCCAAAGGAATGATTGTGCAAGCAAAGTCATTGCTCGTTAATGAACAAAGAGAAGAGAAACACAAGGTCAAGCACCTAAAATACTAGAGCAATACGAGTATTTATGATGGACGGATAAGATAAGCTTGAGCCTTATGAGTGGATTGTAGAAAAGGATTTGCAACCACTATATAAAACTGAAAATTTGATGGAGCTTTTGTAAAAATATGGGTTAAATGATCTGCCCAAGAGGCCTTGAAGTGATACGAAAACTTACCATGTTGATAGATTATAAGTTAAAACGAGAAAGCAAACTAGGTAGAAACGGTCTTGGAGACACTAACCTTGCTCGAGGAAAAGTCATTCGCAGAGAAATCTGTCTTGTGGAAGTCAGTCGAACTTGAGCAATTTTAGACTTATCACAGTGACCCTTCCTTTACTTTGCTATCATTTCCCCCTGTATGGGTACCCTATTGTATATATATATATATATATATATATATATATATATATATATATATATATATATATATATATATATATATATATATATATATATATATATATATATATATATATATAATGTGCCTGTACTCTATTTTATGAAAGCATGCAATCATATATAAAATGTGCCTGAATGAGTTATGTATGTGACCCTTAACAAGCAGTCTGAATTATCCTGACCTCTGTTTATGTAAGTTTCCAGGTAATTTGCTTATTGATGATAACTGCGAAACTCATCAAGCCCATATTTACGTCTTCCTTGAAAACGGGACAACACGCCTCGTTTCCCTTTTGCGGAAATGGAGAGATTATTTCTGATGAAAATGAGGAGGAAAACATTCCATGCAAAATATAGATGACTGATCCCGGAGTTCGTCAGAAATTGGCTTCTAAAAGCATTGCTTCTCTCAAGGGCGTCAGTTCCTTTCTGGAGGCAGAAATTGTCAGATATTGGAACACTTCAGTTTTGCTTCCGTGAAGTAACTGCAGGTGAATATGAAAATGTTACCGAGTCAAAAATCTGGCCTCATGCCGATAGTTTATACAATGATGTAAATGAAATAAGTGCAGGTGTCTTGCACTTATTTCTCTCTCTCTCTCTCTCTCTCTCTCTCTCTCTCTCTCTCTCTCTCTCTCTCTCTCTCTCTCTTTGCACCTTGGAGTAAACCAGATTTAAAGTTATTGCATTGCTGAATGTATCCAATAAAATTAATTAATCAGCTTTTCCCGATGGAGATTGTCATTGTTAGTCAAATTTTTCTGACCGCCGCATTTCCCTCTTCCACCGTATTGCATACACATCTATCCATTACACATGAAAAATGTTGATAGATGTCTGAGTCTTTTCCAGTTCCCTGTATCCATGCAAGGTTAGGGAGTTATTTGGCTCTGAAAATACTAAAAAAAAAATAGAAATAAAAAAGTTCCAGCCTCTTGATCTTGAAAGGGGCACATTGCAATATCAAGTTTGTTGAAAAGAACTTTTACCTTCAGTTATCCCAAGAACCAAGAGTCATCACACTTTTCAAACGAACCAAGAACCACTTTAAACTGAGCATCCAAGTGGTAGAAAGTAATCGATTGAAAATATCATCTGCCGAGTTTACCTCGTCTCGTTTTGATTACTGCTCTCTCTCTCTCTCTCTCTCTCTCTCTCTCTCTCTCTCTCTCTCTCTCTCTCTCTCTCTCTCTCTCTCTCTCTCTCGTAGAGCTTATTAGACTGGATAATACTGCCCCCTAGTTGGAATGGAACAACATCGACCTAAAGTATCAATCCTTGCATCACTGAACGTCTTCACTGAAGGTCACGTGCTGCTGTTCTTGCTTGTTTGTTTTTCGATCGAGCACTCCTGTTCAGAGAACAGCTCGCGCAAGGTGTCGCCGAAGTACGTCTGGGTGGAAAGGTGAAGCTCCTCGTTTAAGGTCTATGAGACCAGGACCCACTCCCTTGAGGGATAAAGCGACGGGTACTTTGGCAGACCTCAACACTCGGTGCTTAACGCTGAGTTCATTACAGCATTGTGCTCTTTTGGAATGATTCCACGAAGGCTTATTGAGGTTTATACAAGGCTCTGTACCCTGTGTGTCTGTGGAAGAGAGAAGACCTGATAATAAAATGAAAGTTTCATTTATTCTCCCTGAATAATGACAGGAACCCATCCAGAAATTTCCAGCTCTCTTAGATATATGATGACTTTTTTGGTTTTCTGGTAAAAGAAAACTATTGTGCCGGCTTTGTCTGTCTGTCCGCCCTCAGATCTTAAAAACTACTGAGGCTAGAGAGATGTAAATTGGTATGTTGATTATCCACACTCCAGTCATTAAACATATCAAATTGCAGCCTTCTAGCCTCATTAGTCTTTATTTTATTTAAGGTTAAAGTTAGCCATAATCGTGCATCTGGCAACAATATAGGACAGGTTACCACCTGCCCGTGCTGTATGAGCCGTTGCTCATGCAACAGTATACCGAGACCACCAAAAGATAGATCTATTTTCGGTGGCCTTGATTATCCGATGTACAGAAAACTCGATTGCGCCGAAGAAACTTCGGCGCATTTTTTACTTGTTTTATTTCCTTTCCGGTTTTCCACTGATTCATTCTAAATAATTCATTATGAGTTGTTTTTCCTTTCTCTTCACACAGTATATCACACTCCCGCCAGCCATGATTCACTATAATATAGGTCGACACCGCTGACCTATCTTGTGACGCCAGAAAACTTGAAAAGTCTCTTGGTCATTCTTAACATAGGCAACACACCTTTTTCATCCCAAATATTTCATTAGCTGAGCACAATGTCATAAAGGATATTGTAATTTACTGTGATATCTGTATATAGTCAATATTTTCTTCACTATTACCTAATTGTGTTCATAACTAGTGTGTAAATGAAAAATATTTCACTGCCATTTATTTATTGCTGCATAAAAAATCTAACATCTTAATTCAGACACCAAGGACAAAGGTAAAAAGAAAATAATTTTTTCCGAAGAAGATAAGAATCTCAGTCAGTTGTACCTCGAAACTTTACCAAACAGTTTCATTCTCCCTTAAGAGGATCGGTTGCTTTTGACGTCATTCATCATCTCCTAATCACTGATTGCATTGCATCATAAATCACAAACGAACCCGGCTGCTTGTGATGGGACAAGTCGACCTCAGACACATGTGTCCATCTGAATCACAGGAGCATATGCTCTCTCTCTCTCTCTCTCTCTCTCTCTCTCTCTCTCTCTCTCTCTCTCTCTCTCTCTCTCTCTGTATCTGTATATATATATGTATATATATATATATATATATATATATATATATATATATATATATATATATATATATATATATATACACACAGAATATCGTACATAATTTTTTAAGAAATTATAATATGCAGACAAACACCCACACAAGCGTTCACGCACACACACATATACATATATTTACTGCAAAGGTAGGAAGTACTTATATATGACAAGCCATCTTACCTTGACCAGGATTGGAAGTGGGGTGACCATGACCTTATCCGCTAGATTCGAATCTTTGTCGTTTTGAAGGACTTGTTATATATTTGAGGGCTGAGGTTGATATATGTTATATATATATATATATATATATATATATATATATATATATATATATATATATATATATATATATATATATATATACATACATACATACACAAATATATATAGATAGATAGATAGATGTGTGTGTGTGTGTGTGTCTGGTTTGTGTTCTAGGATTTGTGTAAGAACCAGGACAGGCTTTGGAGTTCAAAGCTCGTACCTCCGCCCATTTGGTGAATTTCGCACCCTGCAGAGCTGTGAGAATGTTGTATTTGTACTTCTCGGCATCCGACAAGAGATGAAAGATTTGACTGCTGTTGGCTGCAAGAGAAAAGCCAAGTTATAAGTATTTCCTCCGATCTTGATACCTAGGGAAGCAGTGTATGAGTAGTACCACTTGATACCATTGAGGCATTTGTCAATTGAAAGCCTTAGTATCGAGGAAGCATTTGTTTGCGGGCATGACAGAGGTTAGTGGTGTAATGAGCCAGTGGGATTGACGCATTGCAGATGAACTTTCTGTATACTTGCAAGACAACCTATATTTTTTTTTTTACAGGAAGTTCATCCTTTATTTAGCACTTAAAAGATGAATGTTGCACTGGCAATTGTCTCTGATTTCCTTAGGTCCCAAAGTTTCTCGGGGGAAATTACCAATTAGGGAAATAAATCGGCGTCAGGTTAGGTCTAGTAAGGTATTGGATGGGTGACGACCATGAGATTGCAAGGTAGATGATTAACAGTCTAATCCCAAAATACTTCCGCAAATCGATTGGTTAGCACTTTCATAAGCAACACCTCCAAGGTCTATATTATATATATATATATATATATATATATATATATATATATATATATATATATATATATATATATATATATATATATATATATATATATATATATATATATATATATATATGTCGATGTACTCCACAGTGAAAACGAAGGAGAAACCAGAGGAAAAAAGGAAATACAAAGTTCTTAATTTGTCCCAACAGTTTCGCCTTCCATCAGGCCTCTTCCGGGGAACTTTATTGAATAATCAGTTTAAGAAAAATTTATACCGGACATATGTTTACATTTGACTTCAAGACATATATGAAACATAAATAAGTAAAAATGGTTAACGGTGCTTACAACTGTTACAGGATAATATAAAATATAAATTGTCTAGTTCGTCCAATAGAAAAGGTTAACAGTCTAATGAGGCTAAACAGGTAATTAAGTGAATACCTCAGTCAATATATAACATAATGTGTACTGGTTTGTCATGATATGCAGAAAGAGCGGGTCTGTCTCGAGTAAGGCTGTACTGCCATTAAAGTTATTGTTTTCACTATATTGAATACATGCCGTTTCTATTAGTCTTCTTTCTATGAAATTATTGTTTCTGAACAAGATTCTTGCTTGAGACCACTGAACTGGATAAAAACATTCTCTAGCGTGTTTACTAATGGCACTGTTTCTTTGATCAGTAGCGATACTATACTTATGTTGTGTAATTCGTTTCTCAACAGTTTTTGCTGATTATCCAGTATAAAATTTATTGCAACCACAAGGAATTTTGTATACTACCCCGTTGTCGTATATAGGCTGTTTCTTATTAAAGTTGTGCCAATGGTATTGGGTGGGTAATATGGTCGAAGGCTGGCATGTATGGCAAACACAGTACAGTATATTGCTATTAAAATTACTTTTTTCACTGGTGGAATAAAAAGATTTTTTGGCTAGCGAGAAACACTATATTTATATATAAATATATACATATATAAAAACATATGTATATGTATATATAAAAACATATATATATATATATATATATATATATATATATATATATATATATATATATATATATATTATATATATATATATATATATATATATATATATATATATATATATATATATATATATATATATATATATATATATATATATATATATATATATATATATATATATATATATATATATATATATATATATATATATATATATATATATATATATATATATATATATATATATATATAT
The DNA here is from genome assembly GCF_040412425.1 of Macrobrachium rosenbergii. Classification (NCBI taxonomy): domain Eukaryota; kingdom Metazoa; phylum Arthropoda; class Malacostraca; order Decapoda; family Palaemonidae; genus Macrobrachium; species Macrobrachium rosenbergii. The sequence continues at coordinate 54,528,760 of NC_089794.1, read as the reverse complement.
ATATATATATATATATATATATATATATATATATATATATATATATATATATATATATATATATATATATATATATATATATATATATATATATATATATATATATATATATATATATATATATATATATATATATATATATATATATATATATATATATATATATATATATATATATATATATATATATATATATATATATATATATATATATATATATATAATTATATATATATATATTTATATATATATATATATATATATATATATATATATATATATATATATATATATATATAAATATATATATATATATATATATATATATAGAGAGATAGAGAGATTCCATCAGAGAGGAGAGAGAGAGAATGAGAGAGCTGAGTTGCTGTTATGTATGCAAATGCACGTAATGTAAATACTTATAGCAAACCTGGAGTGTCATAATAGCGGATGATGGAGGCAGCCAGGGCAAAGTCTCTGTGCATTCGTCACTAAACTTTTCAAGCCATCGAAGCGTACTGGTTTTCGGCAAAGCAAGAGGTTCAGCCGCTAGAACGTTTTGGAATGAAGAAATGTACACTCATACAGACATTCACTATCACCTCTACCACATACAGTGGTACAAAAGACTACATTGGAGATATTAAGATTAAAGGGGTATGTGACCATTTTATTGCATCCAAAGGTCATTACATTTGGATTAGGTCTTGGATTAGGAACACCTGTCAAGGATTAACTTAGGCACTCGGGTAAAACAAGGCGAGTCAAAGGGCGGTAACTTTTGCTCGGACATTTCTTTAGTTTTTTTTAAATTTCCTTGTTCGAAGGAGATTTATTCAGTATCATATTAGTTGGTCATCATTTAGATATAATTGCTAAGAAATTTTCATCCGATGGATATTTATTTTTTAATTAGATTTACTCCAACTATTGCGTCATGAAGCATCAGATAGATTTTCGGATTATGGCTTATTGTAAGCGGTTCTTTATTCCATCTTTAGTCCAGTACTGTTATATCGGTATTCAGAATGCATTATTACAACCTCAAAAGTTCTTAAATCAGAAAGTTGGCTTTAGGGGGAAATTATTTTATTTAGTTTTCCCCTTGTTCTTAGCATAATTATTTTGCTAGTTATTTCTCTGTGCCGTCGTTTATTCTGAGTGTTTTCTGTCTTCTGAAGCTGGTTACTTTCGCTGGTTATTCAGTTTCCCAATTAAGCATTTACTGTTCTTGAACTGTAAAAAGCCGTCATGATAATGATGAAACTGAAGTAAAAAGAAGTTAATATTACAAAAGAAGAATTTCGTATTCACAAAAAGCTTACTTATTTTTCATTTATTTTAGAATAGTTACTTTTTCTGAATATAAGGAAAGATGTCTTGTATGCAGAAAACTGAACCCCTTTGATTCCCTTATGAACGCCTCTGTCTTATGATCGTTTATACTGCACTGTCTGTTGCCAATCGAATTCAATCTAAAAAAATTTTTTCAAGACAGCCGAGTCTTGCTGCAGTAACAGAGACAAATCTCGTTGGCTATTGCTGTAACAAAATCGAAATCTATTCTAAGGGTTTAGTCATTTCAGTACAAGCTGGATAGATCTGATGAGAAGATTCAAGATTTCTGTGACATTGTACGAAATTTCTTTTCTCCTGCACATAATGCTCAGTTGCAAACTATTTCAGCAAGAGTGTGCAGCAACATGTACTCCATATATCATGCATACACAGTGTTTATTCTCCGAGAGTATTGGACATCTTCGCTTGAAATGCAAGCAATAATATCCGGGATATCGCCTCTGGGCTCTGAGGAAGGGTCGATTGTCAAACTCCGTGATGTTAATTAAATATCTGAATTGTATGTCAGTCCTTATGAATTATGTACAATTTCTCTCGGACTGCATATTCTTCCTTTTTCATTTCATATATGGCTTTATTAATTTTCATAGTCGGACTGAATGGCAACTTCCTTCGTATGACCCAAGGTGTAAAACATTTTGTTTTTTATCTTGTTCATTAGCTATCTAAATCACATCGAATAGATATTAAATGTATTTAAAGTGCGTTGGCCCCTTGATTTTTCATTCAGTGTATTTACTAAGACTGCAGCAGCATTTTAAAATTCGATGTCATTAAAACGCAGCCGTCTTGTGGTTTTTCTAAAGCGATTATTACACAAATAATGGAGAGCATCGTGTCAGAAGCGCATGTACTTCTGTCTCCGTATGTCTGGCAGATTAAACGAACAGAATTTCATAATCCCGAAGATGTGCATGCAATACTTTAATTACTTCCAGTCTTTGAAAACGACCATTTTTATTCCGTTCGCGATAGAATAAGCTGTCCTTATTATAAGAACAAGAGAATTTTTTTTTTTTTTTTTTTTTTGTGATTAGACAGATTTCATAATGCATGAAACAGAACAGTATCATTTTCACTTATAAGCAAAGAAACTACTGGTAAAAAAGAAATAAAAAGACAGACATCACTTTACCTCGTAGTGAACCTGAATTTGATGTGGATGGAATTTTGAGATATGAAGCCTTCGTAAGTTTCGAAATCATGAGCTTCTAAAGTTTAGGCTGTTTTTAGTGACACCAAGGAACTTTTTCTTCTGCCAGATTCTGCAGGCACGACTTATCAGCATTAATTTTCGTCCTGGTTTGTCGTTTCTGGGATTCCATCAAAGACTCAAAACTCCTGCCAAGTTTTTTCAGTCCTGAAAAAACTTGATGTCAGTGATCCCCTGCTCAACAACCCATCCCTTTTTAGTTTTCTGTAAGAGAAAACATTGAGATGGCTTTTTTTCAGTCCATCCGCCCTCAGATCTCAAAAACTACTGAGCCTAGAGGGCTGCAAATTGGTATGTTGATCATCCACCCTCCAATCATCAAACATACCAAATTCCAACCCCCTAGCCTCAGTAGTTCTTATTTTATTTAAGGTTAAAGTTAGCCATGATCATGCGTCTGGCACCGCTATAGGTACCAACAACACAGGCCACCACCGGGCTGTGGCTGAGAGTTTCATGGGCCGCGGCTGAGAGTTTCATGGGCGTATTTTTTACTTGATTTTACTGGACATTGGAATCGGTTCAATGATGAGTTGTAACCCTTCTTTCCATTTTGTATAATTCCGCTGTTAGTTTTGCCCGGATGTTCTACTGTTACCCCTAATTTTTACCGTCATTGCAAGGGACTCAAGTTCTCTTTCTACAAGGGACTCTAATACTCACTCTCTTCAGGCAGCCTTCCCTTAAGCAAATGAAGTTGAAAAATCACCATGGGATTCTCATGTCCTCCCATAGGCTGTCTCTCCCGCGATGATGGATCAGTGACTCTATCCTGGCGACTTTAACCTCTATCTCGGGTCTTGTTTCTCACGGCATTCCTCTCTCAGGTCAGGTTCTGGACCTGTTACTTTGCTTTTTTTTTTAATACCACTCCCATCCACTAGATCCGGTTTGCATTGCTGCAAAGTTCATGGAAGTGATTTTGCGATGGAAAACTTCTCTCTTCGTTTTATATCCGAATGCTAAAGACTTCGTAGACCAACCCTCTTGCATGCTTTCATTACTTCACCCCATTTCTCAAACCTATAGACTCATTTCCTGTTAATTTTATATTACTCTACTTTTCCCGGAATTATGTAATGCCTTTGGTCAGTTCTTCGTTGGAAAAGTCGGTAGAGTTCTCGGCTAGCACTCTGCTAGGCCCAAGTTCGAGTCTCCGGCCGGCCAATGAAGAATTAGAGGAATTTATTTCTGGTGATAGAAATTCATTTCTCGGTATAATGTGGTTCGGATTCCACAATAAGCTGTAGGTTACGTTGCTAGGTAACCAATTGGTCTTCGGGCCAGCCCTAGGAGAGCTGTTTAATCAGCTCAGTGGTCTGGTTAAACTAAGGTATACTTAAGCCTTTGGTTCTATTCTTAAAAATCTGTAATCTGGTTCTTTTCTTTGAAGTTGTCAACAGAACCTTTTGAAGAGCAACCTGTACCTGGGGCTTTGCCCTTCTGGTAATGTTATGATCATCCTCTTTGTTGCTCAGTTTAAAAACGGACACTCTTTGGAATAGCAATTCGTCCCACTCTTTTTAAAATAGCCTTAGCATTAGCGTCGAAAGCTGATTAAATGTGAAGTTGGTTACTCGCTCGTCAGAAACTTTCATTCTCACTTTTCTAAGGAGATTTCATCCTCCGTACTTGTGTATATTTCATCCTCTGCACCGGCCTTTACATTCTTTTACCTGTTTCATATATGAGATACTTTGAAGTTGGCATTTAGGTAATGTTATAATTTTTTTTTTCAGTTGTACCCTTCACTTTTAAAATAATGTGCCATTATGAATTTTCGTGTGTTGCTCATGGGTTTCCATTTGTTTGCCTGCGCTGGTGTCCAAGTCAGGACGCACTCGATAATAATATTAATATAAGTAAAGTTTTCCTAATAACACTGTGTGACTTATCAAAAGCTTATGACAGCGTCTCTCACTCTATATTGTTGGATAAAATGGGCAACTTGAGCATCGATAATTTTGGTTTGATGATCATCATAAAGAGAAAACGCAGACTATCAAAGTAAATGGGCATATTTCATCTAAACAAAACGTGAACGTTGGTGTGCCACAAGGCTCAGTGTTGGGTCCAATATTGTTCAGCATTTTCGTCAATGATTCGTATCTGGTAATGTATGAGGGCACCCTAATTCAGTTTGCCGTTGTTGCTCAGTATATTCACTCTGGTGATATAAACAATATTGAAGCCTTAACGCAAAAGGCCGAAATAAACATGGATAAAGTGATGGAATATTTCATGGCAAATGGCCTTAAAATAAATGCAATGAAAACAAAATATATCTTTATTGGTTCTCACTCATATATTCGGCGAATTGCAGAAAATATCAACATCAAGGTTAAAGAAACAGAAATTACGCCTAGCAGTAGCGTACAAAGCTTGGGGATCATTATTGACAGTCATTTAAACATATCGAAGAAATATGCAAAAAGGAATGGGAATTTTGCATTTTGTTTAGAGAAACAAAGAATACCTAAACGAGTCGAGTAGAATGCTTGTTGTAAATGCATTGATGAATAGTCTGTTTTCGTACTGTTCAACAATATGGGGGAGGGGTGGCTGTAATAAAACTTGTGTGGCTGATTTACAAAAGGTGCAAAACTTTGCTGCAAATATAGTAGTGGGAACAGGAAAAAAATATGGCCACGCCACACCATTCATAAAAAAAACCAAATTGGTTAAAAATTCATCAACTGTTGAAATATAAAGATCTATTATTTATCTTCAAAATCTTGAAAGGAAAAATGCCTGCATGGGCATATCCTGTTTCATACGTGAACTCTTTGTATCAAACAAGACAGCCAGATAACTTATGGATCCCCAGAACTAGGACAAAAATAGTAGCTAAAGCTTTGGCAGTTAAGGGACCTGCACTTTGAAACAGCCTGCCTGTAAATATCAGGCAAATTAAATCTATTTCAGTTTTTAAAGGGGAAAATTTAAAAAAGTACGTTGAAGAGCATTGTTAACGTATGTAAAAGGATTCTGACCTAATCTTGAGACATATTTCAAAGTCTTGTAAGCAGTTATAAGTTAAGACTCTAGTCTTTTACTTTAGTGAAGAGATGTGATTTTATTTTTCCATATGCACTTCATTACGAATGTAAAAAAAATATGTAAATTGTCCAGAGTAAATTTTTACGTACTTTTAGAATAAGTTTCTGTAAAAGGTTCCTTATGGATTTGTTGTTCGATGACTCTCGCTTCCCAGAGAACAGTTCAAATGAGTTTTTTCTGGTAGCATTTCAAGAAGTTTTCTGTTCGCGTGTATTTTATGTAAGAAACTTAATACTCACTGTAAACTAAAATGTGGAATAAAGGAATTATTATTATTATTATTATTATTATTATTATTATTATTATTATTATTATTATTATTATTATTATTATTATAAACAATTCAACTATTTTGTCATGTAAGCCAAGTGTCTTCCGCAAATGATGAAGTGGAAGGGGTTTCTGTAATCATGGTCGGGCCCACATTTCAGCCTCCTTATGCTGGAAGAGCCTTGAGCAGAAAATTGAGAATTACTACTTTGTCCTGAATTGAGGCCTCTTAAGAGGTACTGCGGAGAATTTGGGGGATCCTCTCGATTATTTTATGCAGTAAAGTAATGGCACACTGGTGTAATGGTCCAATATAAATATGCTCGTTAGGTAATGGAAGGAGTTTTCACATTTCTAAAATAGACACTTACGTAACGAGGGAAAACAGGCAAAGACGCATTGAGGGACTACAGACATCAAATAAACGAGAGATAACAGACGTTTTTTCAACGAGGGAAAACAGACGTAGACACAACGGGGGAAACCAGATTTATCTTCAACGAGGGTAACAGACTTGTATTCAACGAGGAAAATCAGACATAGACACAAAGAGGAAAGCAGACTTATATTCAACAAGGGAAAACAAACTTATATTCAACGAGGGAAAACAGGCATAGACACAACGAGGGAAAACAGACATCAGCGTAGCGAAGGGAAACAGACAGGTTCAGTAACGGGAAAAAAAGTCAACATAACGATAGACACATCCATTTCATAACCTGTCTTTGAACGAAGGAAAGAAAGCATTACAATCCAGCAGGTAACAAGGAAGCAAAGCAGTAAGGAACCAGCAGGAACAGGGAATTTAAACAGTAAGGATCCAGAAAGAAACAGGGAAGCAAGGCAGTAACGATCCAACAGGGAATTAGTAAACAAAGCAGTAATTATCAGTAATCACCAGGCTGCTAGATTTCATTTCCTGCACTGTTAAGCTTAGAACTCTCTCCGTGCCTCCTCCATTTTCCTTGGCTCCTATAACCTTCCTTTCAACAGAAAGTTAAGGCTCTATCGATTGCTTCGCGGTTAAACCACGGTCTTTTATTTTCTAGTTTTCGGGTGGCTTTGGAGAGGCAAAGGTAATATAATAGAAGGTACAAAATTTGATAGTGTTTTGGAGCTGATGGTAAATTTCTCCGTCTGATATCGTTGTGGCTTCTGTCTTGCTTCCGACTGGCCGTGGAATTTTAATTGGAACCTTTAGTGGGTCGTGAGCAGCGTGAGCTTCCGTCAGTCACGATGAGCTTCAATGATATCGGCTGCTGACATTTACTTTCAGCTCCAAAAAATTGAAAACTGCTTAATGACTATATAATTTACAGGCAGATAGCAAAACCAGGCGTTTCATGAACTGCCTGAAATATCAGGCAGATAGCGAAATGCACTTAAGGACATTTGATCCCTCCAGGGGCTAGTACTAAATACATTTGAATCCCCAGGGGCTAGTACTAAACACGGCGAAACGGTGTAGATGAATCACTGTTTCTCTGTGTTTAGTACTAACCCTCAAATGGGGATCAAATGTCCCTAAGTGAACTGGTGATTTCACGAGTTCCCTGAAGATTTCAGAGATTTCGAGAAATCCCTGGTTTCCAGTCTTACTGTAACACACATACAACCATAAATGTTCACACGACAATGGAAGGGGACAGTTATCCAATGAAAATGTAGACTTTCCAACTTTAAAGAGAAATTGTTTGTGCCCCAAAAGGTCTCTGTAACATACTGGATCCTTCACTGTCATGGCGGACGATGTCCTAATTAGCTTCACTGCTCAAGCAACAGACTCTCGATCCAGGTTCAGTTTTTTAGTAGAAGGGAGGTCTCTGAAAGAGAAAGGGTTCGTGATAAGTTGTTAGAAAGTACATGCTAATGACAGTTGTTGGTAGGTATTAGAAAACATTGAGTTTTATGACAATTCGCTCAGAAAACCTTTTGAGCTTCTCTGTTCCAATGCAAAATGAAGTTCTAGTCTTCAATCATATTAATAAGGCGCAAACATTTTGATATGTAGCCTATGTAGAAATTTCTAAGACTATAGCAATAGGTCATCCTAGAACTTCCTTGCAAATGTCTAAATAAAGATAAAAACTAACTCCGCTTTCATTAGTATCATAATGATTACAGAATAAATTATTGTACTGAATTGTTGCCGAGAAAGCACAATAGGTATTAAAAGTCACATACGAGACCGATGGTTTATTTCAGAGCAAATACGAGTTTCATCATGCGCCAGCAACCGTTAGATTTAAAAAGAAGCTTCTTGTATAGGCCAAAGGATTGGATAAGCTCGCTATCACACATGCCAGGACATGTGTGATAACGAACTTCCTTGTAATGTCGCAATTGTCTTTTGTGTAGAGCAAGTCAAGCGTGATTCCAGTCTTCCAGAGGTTGGAACAGACTTGTTTTCTCGTCAGAGTCAAGCTCTCTCTCTCTCTCTCTCTCTCTCTCTCTCTCTCTCTCTCTCTCTCTCTCTCTCTCTCTCTCTCTCATCAGTGCAACTCATGCGGTGCACTGTAGGCATTACTTAAAGTTCTTTGTAGCGTCCCTTCGGCCCCTAGCCGCAACCTCTTTCATTCTTTTTCCTGGACTTCCTTTCATATTCTGTTTCTTCCGTCTTACTTTCTACTCTCTTCTATCAGTTTTTTCCTTAGTGCAACTGCGAGGCCTCCTGTTACATCTTTCATCCTTTTTACCATCAATTTCCGCTTCAGCGCTGAATGACCGCATAGGTCCCTGCGCTTGGCCTTTTGCCTAAATTCTATATTCTGTTCCGTTCTCTCTCTCTCTCTCTCTCTCTCTCTCTCTCTCTCTCTCTCTCTCTCTCACACACACACACACACACACACACACATGCGCGCGCCCACACACACGTACACTCATACATACACATTTCTTCTCTTGTAAGGCGATTCTATCATTTCGTAAATTATTTTGTTAGAATTTGTGTTTCCCTTTAGTTTTCGTGCTCATTCGAATTTTTGTCAATAATAATTCACCTGGGTATTTATGTATTTATTATATTCACTACTTAATATATATTTTTTCAAACTTAAATCATAGTCCTGTCAGAAACGACAGTTGTGAGGTTTGTTCCCCTGAAATGCATCTTTGTTTATATCTTTAGTCTTCTATTTTGAGTGTCTATTCCGTGGGTGCTGTAGGTAACAAGGAAATATTATTTTGCTACCTATAAGGATTTAATAATATATTAATCGACACCCGAAATTGTTTCCAGTTCTATATAGGTTTTACGAGAGGGATATAATCAGTAATGTTTCGTTTATTTATTTGTGTACATTAAAATACTTATGTATTACATTTCGTAATAAACTGATATTTAGAACGAGAAAAGTGAGGGAAGGTTCTTTAGTATACAAGACTGGGAAACAAAACCAAAACAACGAAGGAAGGGAAGACTCATAGAGAATATGAGAGGGATTAAGAATGCAAATAATGAAAAGTGACTGGGTATGAAGAGACAGAGGAGACGGAAAGGAGTCAGATTATTTAGATAAAAAAGAAAAATAGCTCAGAGAACGGCCAAGAATAGAATAGAATAGAAAGGCAAGTTAGCAAAGAATCCACAGCTGGAAAAGTAGTATGGAGCTTTGCATGACCTCAGTAAATGATGTGGCCGTGTGTCTTACTCAACAGCAATTTGCCATTTTCGCTCAGCATATGATAGGCAATAATAAAAAGAGCTGAAGGAAGAAAGATTTATTTTTTTAGAAAGTGTTGGTACTTAAGGCAACTTCTGCACTTAAGGTAACGGACGAAATAAGTGCTCAAAGAATCTGTTTTTAATTATTTCTTGTTTTTATTCAAGATGGTACGATGAGTTTAATGTTGCAAAGTTCTTTTTTTTGTGTCTGAAAAAGTGTAAAGCGTCCACGTGGCGGAAGAAAAAATCTTGCAATGTTTCTTCCATTTCTTTTCCAGCCTTTACAATATTAGAATAAGGTTACCTAGAATCAGTTAAGAAGATTAAAGACTCAAAATAAAACAGTATATTAACGAATAATAGCGTGAAAGAGGAAGGTGGGCTAACTATTTTGGAGATGTCTGAAATTTGGTTGTAACTGAATCATTGTTGAGGGTTTTTCATCGTCACTCTTGTGGGAAAAGAGATGAAGGGTTGCCATGCGAAACTCGAAGAGTTTTGAAAAGATGTTCATTAATGAAAGGACTGAAAGAGAAAACAAGTAAAATATGAACCGAAGTTTCTTCGGCCCAATCGAGTTTTCTGTACAGTGTATAATGCTGTATGAAATCTCAGCCACGGCCATGAAACTCCTATCCGCGGCCCTGGTGGCCTGTGTTGTTGCGGTGCCTTAAATGAAATAAAAACAACTGAGGTTAGAGGGCTGCAATTTCGTATGTTTAATGACTGGAGGGTGGATGATCAACATACCAGTTATGTACATATATATATTCTTCTTCTTTTAACGTGCTTTTTCCCATTTTTTTGTATGGGGTAAGCACGATGCCTTCTTTTGAAGGACTTTGAATTGGCTTTGGGGTAGACCGTAGTCTCGATCGGCTGCCCTGCCGGTAGCGCATGTATATGTATCTTATATTGTATATATTATATACATATATTATATATATATATATATATATATATATATATATATATATATATATATATATATATATATATATATATATATATATATATATATATATATAATAAGTTAATCTTTTGTTAGAGCTGCCTTCTTCAGTTATTATATATTTTGTTTTACTTTTGCCCCCAGAGGTGTGTTAAATACGTGGAAGTACATGGCATTGTCGTTTCTTATTAAACATTTCCTGTGGCTTTGGCTGATGTATAGAGTAATATATATATATATATATATATATATATATATATATATATATATATATATATATATATATATATATATATATATTATATAAGTCAGGGGGCTAAAGTCCTTCGTAGAAGTCTGGACAATTAAACAAAAAAAAACTTCTAAAGTATGAACCCATCTCCGCTTCTCCTAAATAGCCAGAGCTTCAGAGATAGACTTACGCACCAATTCTTTCCAGTGCGTATCCTGCATGTTACATAAGTGTGTGTGTGTGTATATATATATATATATATATATATATATATACACATATAGATATATATATATATATATATATATATATATATATATATATATATATATATATATATATATATATATATATATATATATATATATATATATATATATATATATATATACACACACATACTTATGTAACATGCAGGATACACACTGGGAAGAATTGGTGCGTAAGTCTCTCTATCTCTGAAGCCCTGGCTATTTAGGACAAGCGGACATGGGTTCATACTTTAGAAGGTTTTTTTTTTTTTTTAATTGTCCTTTAATTGTCCAGACTTCTACGAAGGACTTTAGCCCCCTGACTTTCAGCTTTCAACAGTCACAAAGACAATGGAATTTCGCTCAGCAAGAGACTGAAAAATTACGTATAATCAGCCTACCAACACTTGTATATTCTTGGACACCACCTGTAATTAATACAAGAAATCAGGACATATATAAAAAGGCTTCCATACAGATAGTAAGTAGTTAACTTAACAGTGGATTTATTTACAAAGAACCAATACAAACTTTCAGCACCAAGAGAGACTTCTATACAATACAACAACCAGTTTATCTAAATGGAAATTAATTTAATTTCAGTGTTAATACCAAACGCATACATAATATTTGTTCGACAGAAATGTGGGGTATTCTGGGAATGACACAATTAAACGTTGGGTATCATTTTTCTACTCTGACCATAACCAGCTACCTATTCGGGGATAATTTATATTTAAAGCGGTCTTGCATATCCCCTGTGCTCTAAGAAAATCGTCGTTAAAGTATCTGTGACCCAAAAGCTAAGTCTTTTAGAGAAGTCCTCACCTGAAAACCAAATACAATTATCACAAACCTTTGTAAAGGACAGAAGAAGAGTAGAGAGTGTGGAAAATAGAGAACAACTTCAAGTACTGTATCGGTCCCCTGATTCGTAATTAAATAGTCTGCACTGTACTAGTCAGATGTGCAAATATAGCAGAGTGCGCTTACTTTCTTTGAGCATGACTAATTTGGGATACCCACCAAGAAAACTCCAAAGCAAATGGGGATTTGCACTAAAATGTTATATAATTGTCACCTTACTAACCATAAGGACTAAGATATACACTATACAACCCCTGTTATCCACTTTTCTGTGGACCTCGGCAAGAGAGAGAGACTACTTGCCACATTCCTGTATACTTGCAGTGCCAATGTAAAGAACTTATTAATGAGGCCCTCCTGGCATTGTCACTTCTACTGACTTCATCGTCACTACAGAGCAAAGGAAAATGTCAATCCTGCAGAAACACAGACTAAACTAAGATGTAGCAGATATGGGCTGCTCTGTAAGAGGGAGCCCATGATGCCACAAGATCACCATAATCTAACTGCAAAAACAACATCAAAAACAGTGAAGAACACCCTGTGTTGCAACATCAGCAACCAGAGAAATGCAAGCCTTGTCTACCTACTGATAGAGGAAATGAACCAGATAATCTGCTAAGATCCACAAGAATTCGCCTGCAGAAACTTATTCTTAACTGCAACTGCTTCCAGGACTTTCCAATTAGAACATAGTCAGTCATCATTCAGTGTATGTCAGCATTTTGTCCATAACCGAGAGTTCCCTAAAATAACTTTCGTTCAGAATACTGTTGTCACATGTATATAATTACACCTATTTTACCATTACCTTGCACATATGTAAATAATCACTGTTTCATTTACATAGGTCAGCGTGGTCCATTACTTTTGAAAACAGTTATTCTTTTACATCTTTTTATTATATAACTCTTCTGATGAAAACAAGGTAAAGTGGCGAAGTAAGGTCCATTAGATAATGTGACAGAGTGAGTAAGATACCACAATGCATACTATATCATATTATACCATATGTCCTATCTGCCGCATTTAGGCTGTCATTTATATCCTGTTTTCATACAACTGTCATGAGGATGTTAGAGGAGAGTACAATAGGGTTAAACATCATAATCAGAGTTTACAGGAAGCATTGCCTTTCTTCTTTCATGCTCGAAATTAGGGTACATCGCCTTTCATGCTTGAAATTAGGGTACATCGCCCTTGCCTTTAGGTCTCTGAGAAGATAGCTCCCTCGCACATCTGGCAAGAAACGATTCCCGAGTCTAGAGCAAAAGATCTCGATCTTTTTCTCACAAAGCGTCACCCATACCACTATTAAGTTGACACTGATTAAAGAATGATTATAAATGAGGGCCAATTCAGTATGAATTGGGAAAAACTGTAATGACCATGTTATCCAGGTAATCAATCAGAAGCCCCCCCCCTCTCTCTCTCTCTCTCTCTCTCTCTCTCTCTCTCTCTCTCTCTCTCTCTCTCTCTCTCTCTCTCAAAATGAAATGCACGTTCGCTAGTCGCAGAACCTTTTAGGTTAGCGAACCACAGATTGACAGCCCCTTCTCTACTGTAGATAATCAAGCCTTGACTACGGGTATGTTCTTTCAAAAATGATCCCAAGCACTGTTTGGTACTTGGAACAGAAATATCTCAACATAAGGTAGGCGCTGAGAAGAGCAACAGAGCGTTCAAGGAGAAATCACATCTCTTAAGGCGAAAATGGATTGCTTTTGTTGCCTTTCTCTTTAAACGAAGGTTATGACAAAAATCGAAATGGTTGAGAGAAGAAACAGACTGTTAAGTATTAAGTGAGTCTTGGACACGCTGAACTTGACTACGTTTTAGGCTAACCATTTAGGTGTGCATACAAGTTTATAAGTTGATAGATGAGTTAGAAGCCATTCAAGTGACTGCGAACAACAGGAGATGATTGTGAGGTAAAGGGAGGAGAAAGAGGAGGGAAAATCATCGACAGTGTCATTAGACAGAAGAGATAGAGTGGAGGACATTAACCAAGAGGAAAAGAAGTGGGGATAGAATGGAACGACCAGATATGGGAAAGAGAGCGGATATCCAGCCAGACATAATGCGAGAAACAGAAAAAGAAAAAAAAGCACAGGCAAGAGTTATTGATAACAAAAGGCTGGTGACAATCCCTATGGAATGCCCTAGGAATGTAGAGAAACCATGATAATATTTAATGCAATAATTGATCAATCCTGCATAGGCCTCCAGAAGTCGCTCACCCAGATTCTGTAGGCAAAGTTTGTCTGGTCCGGGAATTAAGTCTTCCAAGATGTGTTAGTTTAACTTTTTTAAGCTGAGAAGATGATGTGATTAGTTAAATACCCAGTATTCTATGATAACATCAAGAGGTTTGGAGAATAATGAGTGATGAGAAGGAACTCTGTACTGAGGCTTAAGATGTACCCCAGGCATGATATGATCTACTTGTCATCTACTTTCAAGAGTTTGGGGCAAAAGGAAGGATAATGAAACATTAGAAAAAATAGAATCTTCATTAAGTAGAAAACAAGAAAATGAAACTGATTTAATTATTAGGTTTTGATTATTAGGTTTCATATATATATATATCATATATATATATATATATATATATTTATGTTTTTCCTGGCGATTTAGTTTGAAATATTCTCTGTGAGACAGGTAGCAACAATTTCAGATAATTTAGCCTTGTGGTTCCGACTTCGTGGGGGCCAGGGAAACATAAAACAAGAGGAAAAAGGGGGAATTTCATATGAGCGTAAGGCTGTTACTACTGAGGAAAATATTACGTAAACACGTGGGCAAACTTGCAGGAGTGTATTTACATAAATAACATTAGTACGGGAAAGAGGAATGCAAGTAGATTATTGATCCTGAAGGGGATTCCTACGGGATGAATGGAACTGGGGGGATTCTAGACACAGTCCAAGAAGCTTCCACGATATAGGGTCCCTCTGAAATGAGAGATACGCACATTATACGCCAGTAATGAAAATAGACAAAAGAATAATGAATTCGAAGCTGCACTGAGGTTGCCAAGGGGCTTTGATGAATTAATAATAGCTTAGCACTGCCGACACTCGAGGAGCACGGACATTTGACAAGAGATTCGGTGATTACTGGCACTCAAATTAAGTAAATGTTACGAGGAAAAGCGTGACTGAATGGAGGTCTTCCAGAGCACTTTACCGAAAGGCAGATTTGGTTCCAGCGCAGAAAGCGGTCTGTGGATGACTTGCGATTTCCGAGGGCGAGTTTTCTTCCACGTGGTGAGATGCAGGGATTCAGTAAAGGGCAAGGTGATGGGAACTTCAAGCTACGCCAAGCAAATGGAGTGGGTCATCGGTCAGGCCAGCATCCAAGGGAACACGTGGGTGGTGGCCAGAGTTCACAGGGGGAAAGTATACTTTGAAAGGCCACGTGGTTAGGTGCTAAGGGCATTGGGCCAGGCATGGCAGTGATTTTGGGGACTTCTTCACACCATCTCTTCCAGCGCGCGTGTGAGAGCGAACCTCGGCCTGGTTTCCGCTTTTATCTCCTCCTATGGGGCAGGGGGCACGTCCAACACATGGGGGGGTTGAGTCATGTTCAGCTGATGCCCGCAGGGGTTTTTTGCCTGAAAAGGACAACTAGACAGATTCACTTTTGCCTCAGAAATTATCTACTTAAAGGGAGTGGCCTACAATAGGTTTTAATCCCTTGTATTCTGACCGTGCGAAATATCGATCGGCAAACAAGAAGCAAAAGGAAATGGAGCAATTTTCTAGCGAAGTCTTGCTATTCTTAATAATATATATATATATATATATATATATATATATATATATATATATATATATATATATATATATATATATATATATATATATATATATATAAAATAAATCAATAAAATAAATAAATAAATAAAACATAAATAAATAAATAAATAAATCAATAAAATAAATAAATAAATAAACAAAATAAATAAATAAAAAATAAATAAATAAAAAAAAAAAAAAATAAATAAAAAAAATTATATATATATATATATATATATATATATATATATATATATATATATATATATATATATATATATATATATATAATATATACATATATATATATATATATATATATATATATATATAATATATATATATATATATATATATATATATATATATATATATATATATATATATATATATATATATATATATATATATATATATATATATATATGTATATATATATATATATAATATATATATATATATATATATATATATATATATATATATATATATATATATATATATATATATATATATATATATATATATATATAATATATATATATATATATATATATATATATATATATATATATATATATATATATATATATATATATATATATATATAATGTGTGTGTGCAGGTGACCGTAAAACAGAAATCCATTGTGTAAAGAAATTAAATAAGGAAATATAACATTAAAGAAAAACGAAAACAAACCAGCCCTTAAACGCTTAAAGAACAAAACAGTAAACTGGATAATTGGCAGTCGAAAAGATAAGAAAGTATTGTTAGCTCCCGAAATTTTGTTTTAGAAACAAAGCGTTTCTGGTCTAGCAGAACAATCTTTGACGCTAGGTTAAAGCACTTAAATTTCTCTTCGTGACTAAAAGATTCGGTTGCACAGAGATCATTGCAGCCCATAATTTAATGGTCAAAGGCAGAAGGATATCGGTTCTATATATGGTGCATCTCTCGGCAGAATGCGAAACAAATATACCACAATTGAATTAAAGTCAGAAGAAAAGGAATTCTTGTCCTCAGAAGACAACCTGTCTGATGAATTTATAAACCCAAAAGAATCAATTAGGAAATATATTGATTATTGATGAGGTAGGATAATCTCATCTTTTAACAGTGTCGTTGTTATCTTAACCGAAGTTTGCATTGTTGTAGGGTGAGAAACTTTAAACATAACTTCCGCAAAGTTGTCTGTTAGGCAAAAACTGGGTAGACAGTGTAAATAGCCAAAAATAATATAAATTCTTGTCAAAAATTAAGACTGCCGCTATCTGCTACTGACTGAAAACTGGTTATTTTGTCCCCATCCTGTGTATAGCATAAAACTTTTGATAAAATAATAATTTTCATTCAAGAGATTAATCATTAAAAGCTAGAAACATATTGTTTCTGGCCTTATTGCACAAGAAAAGTAGGGAATAAATAACTTTAATTAAGAAACACCCGGACAGTGTTTCCTCGATGGTAAACAGATATAAAAAAATTACACTGGATTGTTAGGAAGGAGAAACACCATAAACAGTAGACTCGGGCAACTGCTGGCTACCACCGACGGAGGCAGCCTGGTTATAAATGAGTCTCAGTAACGGAATATAATCCCAAGCCTCGGTAAAACTTTTTTCATTTCGGTTAAATCCCGTTGAAAAATAATTTTACGGTTTTGAAATCTCCGACAACGTAAAAGTTTAAGTAAACAAGAGGGTTCATAGTCCACAAAATTCCGTCACAGGTAATTAACCCCCAACCCCAAAAGGTATCTTCTCCCCACAAGTTACATTCCTGTACCTCCCAACCTCTCATTTCTGTTGCAAGTCCTTGCCAGTCACGAGGTCCAAATGTGGTACTATTTTCGTAAAATCCACATAAAGCTCTCTGCCTAATCCTGCTAGCATACAGGAAAGCTGACGGACGAACAAACAAAAAAAGCACACACACTCTCTCTCTCTCTCTCTCTCTCTCTCTCTCTCTCTCTCATATGTATATATATATATATATATATATATATATATATATATATATATATATATATATATATATATATATATATATATATATATATATATATATATATATATATATATATATATATATATATATATATATATATATATATATATATATATATATATATATATTATAATTTATATTTACCATCCACGGTTCACTTCCGATAAAGGAGAGTGACGCAAGAATCCCTTCGTACATTTAAACTCAGCTTCACTTTTCCTTATTTTTGCACCGATCCTGCGACCCCTCCCCCCCCAACCCCCACCATACCCCGTTTCACCTACTCTGTCATTCACTTCTTTCTAGTTGTCTGGGACGTCTCAACATAAAAATAAATCGCAAAAAAACTCTGGCCTGGGACTTGCAGCCCCATACCCTGTAATACTATCAAAAGGAGCCAGAAGAAAACAGATACGAGTATGTATATTTGTATGCACATATGTATGTATGTATGTATTTATGTATCTATATATGTATTTGTACACTGCAGCCCACAAATTCGAAGGGTCTAGTCATTTACTAATCATATATTTGTCGACAAGCCAATATGTAAGAATGTGAGTCTGTGTGTACGTGTGTCATTGACTATATAGCGATGTCCGCTAGTGGTTCTTATGTTAAGGCTATTTTTTGCAAAGAAATTGAAGGTGAAATGAGTAAACTCCTCTTAACTGTAAAACAGATTTCAGGAAAGAACTTCCATTACGGTAATATGAGGTCCTTTAGCAAAAGAAAATAACTTCATATTCAGTCTGGAAGTTCGTTTGATAGAAGCGATTACTGAATGAAGTTTTCTGATTTAATTGTCCTGATTGCATTATCTTCGAAGTTGCTTTAGAAAAAAAAGTTGAGTATATCTTAGTTTAACCAGACAGAGAAATATATTTTTGCAAACGACAGCTGCCGTGGTTTATTAAAACATAGTTTATATGATATTCCAGTTAAATAGCAAATTAATGTAATTACAACTTAAATATGCAAAGAAGCTACCAGTCAGGTTGAGAGTAATGCAACTGGGGAAAGATTGTGGGAGAATATATTATATGATAACTTTTCCTAGAAAAATTTGGATGGTATACTCGTAGAACGAGATGGCAAGATAGGGACATTCACTGCAAAAATAAGGGAGAAAAGGCGAATATAGATTAATCCCATTTTTCTCGTTGAGGATGAGGGAGATAAAGGAACCATTCAATTTGAAAATATGTAAGTCTTTGGCTTACTTTAAAATTTATCTGAATGTATTATCAAAATAGATATTTATATCTAAAATGCAGAAGCTCAATATTAAAAATGCCATTTCGTGAAAACTAAATCCTCACTGAAATGTTTGGAAGGTACTTGAATCAACGAATCATCGAATACACTGGAAGACTGTTTCCACCACGAAGAGCTCTCTCTCTCTCTCTCTCTCTCTCTCTCTCTCTCTCTCTCTGTGCACCTTGGAGTAAACCAGATTTAAAGTTGTTATTGCATTGCTGAATGTATCCAAGAGTATTAATTATTCAGCTTTTTCCGATGGAGGCTGTCATTGTGAGTATATCTTTTGCTCATTGTGTATAATAGTTTTTAGACATTTTTACTGGAACGCTTCCTCCCTTTAACCCGTGGCGTTAGTGTGCGGATAAAATCCCAATCAGTCTTGATCTCTCTCTCTTTTTCGATCAAGTAAAAAGGAAAAAAGAGAAGAGAAGCGACGGATGCATATCACGATTTCTTGTTTTTCTGCAGGAGAGGTGCAAGAACAAATTTTCAAGCTCCTCCAAACATCTTGAAAATTGACTACCACTGATTTTTCCGCAGCTTGGTCAGGAACATCTTGTGAGCAAAAGGGTTGCATCACCCGTCGTCATCACAAGTGTTTCGCCTGTGTTTGCCCATTTGATTCTCAATGGGTTTTTAGTTTTCTGTAAAACAAAACTATTGTGCCGGCTTTGCCTGTCCGTCGGCACTTTTTCTGTCCGCCCTCAGATCTTAAAAACCACTGAGGCCAGAGGGGTGCAAATTGGTACGTTGATCATCCACCCTCCAGTCATCAGAAATACCAAATTGGATCCCTCTAGCTTCAGTAATCTTTATTTTATTTAAGGCTAAAGTTAGGCATGATCGTGCTTCTCGCAAAGCAACAACACAGGTCACCACGGCAGGCTGAGAGTTTCATGAGTCGTGGCTCATACAGCATTATACCGAGACCACCGAAAGATAGATCTATTTTCGGTGGCATTGATTATATACACTGTATAGAGAACTCGGTTGCGCCGAGAAAACTTCGGCGCATTTTTTACATTTTTTTTTTCCATCACATTGCTTGGATTTTCTGAGCTAACTTTTGTACTCAAATTTTAGCTTACTCTCAGCATTTAAGACATCTTATAAATGGTTTGACCCCCTTGAAGTAAGGATTACCTTTTCGAGGCCACTCCATTTTGATGTTGTACATTTTTACTGAGCAGTGAATGTTGTTTCACTTAATCTCGTTCCCCTAACTATAACCCACAACTGTCGACTAACAACTAGGTACTTAGGTCAACAGAAACATACCGAAAGTTGCAAAAAACAATAGATTTACATAGACAGGAACTTGCTGCATAATGAAACAAATTTAAGGAGATATGTTTTATAGAACCAAGATGCTTAAGTGGATAAAGATTTTCTGCATTTAATTCAGCTTTTCAATCCCAGACTGGTAGGATATAGGATTTTGTTACATAAAGGCAATCTATCTTATCCTTCTTTGACGAAGTTCAGCCATTGCTGGTGGAATGAAAGAGGCATCAGTAAATAGCAGAAGAAGAAAATCCATTCCTCAAAAAGATTCTCCCCAGATAAAAGATATTATGCACTTCAGCAGGGACAAAAATTCTGAGGTGAGAGGCAAGACAAAAAATTCTAAAAACCAGAAATCTTTTAACATCTAGAAATCAGCAGTACTGGAAAGATCGGGGACTAAGCATTAAAACAACAATCGAAGAATCATCTGGTGAATCTTCCGGTGAAATTGCAAATCAGACTTGCTGTGCAACACAGGTTATTGCAGATCATTGCCTTTGGTGGACAGCCAGTGGCAATTCCCCTTTATCTGGAAGCAGACGACCGAATGTCTCAAGTACATCCTCGGGACAATAACGACATCCAGCGATGCTCATAAAGACATTACTCTCTGGCAGTCTCGAGAGTCGTTGGATTATCATCAACTAGCCTTTGCGACCCATTTATGAATGACTGTTGGTAATAAGTAAATGAGTGTTTCTCGAATTCGAGTCGAAAGAGGCCCCAGAAGTTGCTTACAGTTGTAGGTTATCAAAATTAATCAACAGTTTTATCCTTGCGTGCGCATTCCGTCAAATATTTTGATAACACAAGAGAAGGTCGACAGTGCAATTCCCTGCCTTTTTGTTCCGTAGAGTCTGTTTTCCCAAATTGTGTCGATGTTTATGTTCCTCGTTGAACCTGTCTGTTTTCCCTCGTTGCGTCAATGTCTATGTGCCCTCACTGAATCTGTTTTTTCTTTCACTTAGTCGCTGTCTATATTCTCTCGTTGAATCTGTCTGTTTTTCCTCGTTGCATCAATGTCTATGTTCCCTCGCTGAATTTGTCTGTTTCCCCACATTACGTCCATATCTGTGTTGCCCAAGGATGACCAGAACATGACCAAGAAGGAACAGAAGGCCCCAGTTACAGATTGTTCTTCAAAGGATTCTGTTGATAACTTCAAAGACAAGAACCAGATTAAAAATATTTGAGGAGAAGAGAGTCAAAGACATCAAACAATTCTTAGAAAGCCGAAGTAATGTTAAATCAATTGGAAATGCGTCTATATATCTGAGAAATGGGGTGAAATAATAAAAACATGCAGGAGGGTCAGTCTGCAAAGTCATTTAAAATTCGGATATAAAACGAAGAAAGTTATGTACTGCAAAATTACTTCCATGAACCTAGCAGAAATGCAATGCGGATCTAAGGCGAGTGAGCGGTACTAGAGACGAGCAAAGTGACAGGAGCAGGGAAAGCCGAACTGGGAGAGGAGCGCCCTGAGAAACAGACCCAGAGATCGAGATCAAGTCGCTGCGATAGAGTAACTGATCCATCATGGCAGGAGAGATGTGGGACATGAGATTTTCATGGTGTATTTTTTCAACTTCATTTGCTAAGGTGATGAATACTTTAAGAACATTATTAGTCCCTTGCAATAACGGTAAAATATTAGAGGCAACGGTAGAACAGCACTCTCTGGCAGTTAACAGCGGAATCATATAAAATGGAAGTGAGGGTTACAACCTATCGGTGTGCTGATTGCACTAACCAGAAAAAAAGGGTTGGTTTGTTGGGCGGGAGATCACTGACACCATGATTTTTTCAGGACTGAAACATCAGGAGTTTTGCGTCTTGAAGTGACGTCCCAGAAACGACAAACCAGGAAGGAAATTAATTTTGATAAGTCGTGCCTGTCACAGAAAAACATCTTGAATTTTAAAAGCTGATCTTCTCGAGACTGACAACGTTGATAGAGGCTTCGCTGCTCAGATTTCCATCTACATAAAATTCAGGTAGAGTGTGAGGTCAAGTGATCTGCTGTATCTTGATACCGATAACATTCTTTCTCTCTCTCTCTCTCTCTCTCTCTCTCTCTCTCTCTCTCTCTCTCTCTCTCTCTCTCTCTCTCTCTCTCTGTAAATGATCAGTATTTTTTATACTTTTTCACCAAGAGTTTCTTTGCTTATGAATGAAAATAAGGGCTCTGTTTTATGCATTATGAAATTTGTCGCAATTTTAAATAAAAGCTCCTTCTCTTAAAATAAAGGACTGCTTACTCTATCACGAAGAGAATAAAAATATAAAAGTTAATCTAAAAGAAGAATTGTGTCTGACAAAATGTTCGCAATATTTCTATGATGCCGTCAGGAACAACAAAAGACGGCTGCGTTTGAACGATGACGATAAAAAAAAATGCTTCAATCTCGATCAAGACATATGTGACCATTAACTTTGCAAAAAATAAATAAATAAATAAATAAATAAATAAATAAATAAATAAATAAATAAATAAATAAATAAATAAATAAATAAATAAATAAATAAATAAATAAACAAATAAAATCGAATAAAATGTTAGGTGATATAAAATGAAGTTTAGAGTTCCATCATTTTATTTTCTTTCTTATGCATGTATTGTATGAGATCATTGCATTTAATGCCTGAATAAGCAAGATTGACATGACTGTTTTCCATTACATCCCATAAAAGCCATTAAGGCCATTCTACCGAATATTACATAATGTTTGTGATTTTCGACGTTATTAAAATAGTCACCACGAATGGAATATTATTTTAAATTTAAAACCAAATATTGCTACAACTCTGTAATATGCAAAGACTCCTTACAGACAGACCGCTGATTCAATCAAATTCTAAGATGTTTTGATGTAACTCCTATACAACCGGAGCTGCTAATCAATAAGGAAAGGGATAATGGAATACAAAATAATAACTAAATAAACCGCCTGGGGCATACTTCCTTAATGCACCTGTCTGAAACTGAAATGCAAAGTGGTTCTATTTCTCTTTAGCCTCAACATCAAAAGGCT
>NC_089794.1:54452998-54500498 GCF_040412425.1 Macrobrachium rosenbergii | reverse complement strand
TCCATGGAGCAAATGAAGATGTTGGTGAACGTAGGTCTGAGAGGAGAACCCATGGCCATTTCTTCTATTTGTCTGAAAAGCACACCATTAAAAATAAAGGCCATGTCCAGCAAGGCCAGTTCTACAAACATCTTGAAATGGGAGTGACTAAAATTATGATACAATGAATCAGGTGTGGGAAAAAGTTTGTCCAAAATGATATCTATGGTTTCTCTGACTGGTATATTGGTGAATAAGGTCAGAATCTTGTGGAAGAATGCGTCGTTTAAACTGTTCAGAGTTAGTTATGATATACTTGTCACTGGTCAGGGACTGCGATAGGGGAACAAGGAATTTGGCCAATTTGTAATTTGGAGTTCTATAGGAGGCCAAGATAGGGCGAAGGGGGATGTCGGGTTTGTGGACTTTGGGTAGACCATGTATACCATTTATATATATACCATGGTAATAATAAGTAAAATTCACTTTACCTTACACAAGCTTGTGAAACCCTTTGTAAACTCTGGCAGCTGCTTGTATTTCACAAAACACACTTTTTTACCAGGCGCCGTTACTAATTAAATAATTTTACTAAATTCAGATCTCAAAAGCTATATTTAATACCAGTGACCACAAACATTTACATTAATAATTACTCTCTTTTTTTTAAAAATGAGAGAGAGAGAGAGAGAGAGGGAACCAAACTGAACGATCTCTGAAATAAGAATAAATATGAATTAATCTGAGGATTCCAGTAGAAATTCAACAGTCATATGACGTCATTAAGGCATTCTGGGTGCGAGATACAAAAATTCTTCTAGAAAAAGGGAGGTGACGTCACTTCTGGCAAAACATTTTGAATGCAATTGGGACAAAACATGACGTAATCGATTATGAGGTCTTACTCTCAAAATTGTATATGTGACCAGAACCATGTAACATTATTCTTGTATGAGACAAAGCTTTTACAGAAATCTTTACATGATCTGAACTGGGTAATTATGACTGGCATGTTTTGAAAACAAAGCGAAAAACCCAAGTTGGTTTCAGAACAGAATCAGCAACTGTTATCTCCAACCTGTCAACATGTTATCTTTTACGATGAGAGCTGAAGTGAAACAAACCCTTCGCTGAGACACGTGTTCCTCATATACTACGCTTTTGAGATCTGATACCACTACATATGGTATTTCAACAATCATTATCATTACACATAATACATGATAAATAGATGAGTAAATATATCAGAACTATAGGATTATACATACTACAAGGCAGCATCATGAAAATATATATGTATGTATATGTATATGTGCATGTGTGTGTGTGTATGTAAGTATATGTGTTTGTATGTGTGCATATGAGTCATGTGTATAAATCCATGCTTTTTGGGAAATTCTAAGTTCCTTCGTGAAAAATGTTATAAATATATCAATAAACACTTGACATATAGAAAAAGAATTTATCTTTTTATAGACACCATTATCAAGAATCTTATCAAATTATAATGCAGACAATATTGGACTTTTCAAAAACTTTCGCAGTAAGAACAGTCGATTTCCCAATTATTAACTAGTCCCTCGAGTAGCAGCTATTCTCATCTCGGCTGAGGCACCAGCGGAAGTGTTAATGAGTTATTTGTGGTATATATATATATATATATATATATATATATATATATATATATATATATATATATATATATATATATATATATATATACTGTATATACCCATGAACAACTAATAACACTTTCCACTCCTGCCTCATCCGAGATGACAGTAGCTGCTATAGTTGAGCCAAACGAAAGTGGAGCGTGAGAGAAGCTCTCTGTCAGTGGACCGTGTCGACACAAAAAAAAATTCCGGACATCATACCTTCAAGACCGCTCAGTGAGTGAAGATACGAGTTAACAATCTGACCAGCTTAATACCCCGGATCCAGAGCTCTGTATCCTGTTAATTACGGATTAACAGGAAAAAAAAATTAATCCTTTTCTTTTCTGAAAGGGGTTGACATCTAAATCTTAACCTTTTTACTCTTTCTTTATAGTTTTAGTTCTCAATATACTGGAATTATTTGCAATCACTTTAAAGTTTCAGGTATATTTCTCTTCCTCATGATAAACCAGTCTCTCTCTCTCTCTCTCTCTCTGTATATATATATATATATATATATATATATATATATATATATATATATATATATATATATATATATATATATATATATATATATAATTTTTATTAAGAAATATCTAAATCTTTAGTGACAACTTTGAAGGTGTCAGTTATCTTAAAATTTTGTTATATACCCAATTTCGAAGTAAACTATGCAGTTATTTCAATGCTTTGTAGATTTTCATATTTTACATTTTTGTATTTTCATGCCATAATAAGAAAGGTAATAATGAGCAGAATAGGCACAAATAGGTATTTTGTTACAAAGGGAAAATGGACTCAGTATGTACAATTGCGCTATTATATATTGCATCACTTTAAGAAATATGTCGTTCAGATCATATTTTTCATTTATAGTCCATATGTTAATTAGAGATAATTTTTTTAAAATTTGAAAAGAGGTATCAATTAAAGCGAGTAAAGATAAAACTGCACGAAAATTCCTCCTCTGATGCTGGTTTTTAAGTATTTTGTCCGAATTATTATGAAATATTCCATTATGTTTAGATAGGAACAGAACTAGCAACTGTGATCAGCTTATCATCCTTTTAAAGAGTTTTCTTTTAAAAAAATTATTTTCTGCAAATAAAAAAAAAAAATTGGGCAGTGTTTGGCATATATGATATTGTCAGATTACATCTGGTTAAAAATCTCACGTGAGCAAATAAGATATAGGATTTAATAGAAATGTTATATAAACCATAACTTCCATTCTGGGACTAAAATGCAGTTCGGTTGACTAATAGGATTGGGACTGCACTGAAGTAGGTGGTTCGGTTGGCTCGCCTGTAATGTCTATTTTGGATGCGCTGTAAGGTATAAATCTTACAGATTGCCAATTTCCTTTTTTATATCATTCCAAACGTAGAACTGACATATAATCTTTTTACAAAAATGAAGGAGAATTTAAATATATAAATTAAGGAAACTGAGAACATAGGTTTGCAACTGAATGGTTTAATGCAAAATCGCGGGATAAACAAATTGGTGTGTACTGTGTCGCAGTAAGGAGTGTGACTAAGCATCTATTTCACAAAATGGAAACTTCCGAAGAACAACGAAGAGCTTTCATCAGAATGCACAGAAGAACGTGAGTGCCAGAGATATAGCCAGTATATTCGGTGTAAACAAAAGCACTGTTACTAAGTGGATTCAGCGTCATAGAGAAACACAGATGCTTAAAGACAAACCGAGGTTAGGACGACCACCCTGCACCACAGCTGACGAGGATAACAAAATAGTTGAAGCAGCTAGACAATAACCAATAATTACAGCTGTAGCTATTAAACACCAAATTGGGTGTGATGCTGGAGTGCAGGTAATAAGGAAAAGACTGCATGCTTCAGGCATACGCCATAGAGCACCTGCTATCAAGCCTGGACTATCTCAAGCGCATAAAGATGAGAGGTTCGGTTTTACTCTAGAATACTATGCTGCTGATGTCGAGTTCTGGAGCAAAGTCATTTTTTGTGACGAAAAAACATTTTCAACAGATACTCATGGAAGAGCACACTACTGGCGCTTGAGCAACACAAGGTAATAAATCTTTAGACTGTTTACGTAGAGAGAAAAAATTAAAGTCATCTTTATATTACTTACATATAATTATTAAGTAATAGGCCTAGGCCTAGAGCTCAGGAATAATTTCTCAGAAGTAAATTTCAGCCATCAGTTATGTATATATATATCCATATATTACATACATATATATGTGTGTATTTATGTATGTATATCCTTCTCCAATGCATGTATGATGAGAACTGTGTCATGAAGCTGAAGAAGAGTGGACGTATTACAGCGGGATTCTGGGGATGGATGTGTGGCAGTGGGCCAGGTGCCTCAACCAGCATAGATACACGCCTGAACAGAGGCGCAACAATAGGGTGGCAGAGGTGGCAAACTGCCACAGGCCCAGGGCCTATAATGATTAAAGGGGCCCATGGACGTAGAGTCACAGAAAGGGAGCCAAGGGACCCAAGGGATATGGGCCCATGGCCGTAAAAAGAAGAAGAAAAAAAAAATATGCTACTGCTTACTGTTATATTGTAGTGATTTAGAAAAAAAATTATTTCAAATTCCTCAATATAATACTGGTAAATGATTATTAACAGAAACTGAGAAGACATTACATATTGTTAATGTATATGATGGCCTTTATGGGTTATGGGTTAGGAGGTCATAGTGGGTATTACTGTTCGTACACTACAGGTCCGTATGAGATCTTGGCTTGAACGCGTTATGTTCCTGTCTAAGTTCTGGCCTCCGTGTACACCAGTTACCAGAGCTTGTCAGTTGTCACCGCCTGTGACCGCCAGTATCTTTTGATCATTTAAAGGAAAAAGTTAGAGAAGTTTTTCGCGTTTCGTGATTGTTTTACATTGTATTCTTTTATAAGTGGACTACAACTGATAGTTATCTTACACCTTATGAAAGATTATGTTGATTACGAATTGTGAACTTAATTTTAATGTTTGACTCACAATACAAATAATGTAATAGAAAGAACAATGCATTGAAGAAAGATGTAATTAATATCTTCACAATGATATCAATCGAAATTTTTTTATAGCGCCTCAGTGGCGTGGTCGATATGGTGTTTGCGTCCCACCTCGTGGTCGCAGATTCGATTCTCGGCCATTCCATTGAGGAGTGAGAGATGATGTATTTATGGTGATAGAAGTTCACTCTCGACGTGGTTCGGAAGTCACGTAAAGCCGTTGGTCCCGTTGCTGAATAACCACTGGTTCCATGCAACGTAAAAACACCATACAAACAGAAAACAATAGAATTTTTGTATATCAGATGATGACAGAGTATAATTTTCTCAATTAATAATAGTTTTTATTTACAGTGAATCGGATATATCATGCCTCCCAAAAACATCTTAGTGGCAGTGAAAAGCGGAAAAAGAAAAAAGAAAATGAAATTAAGGCATCAAAGCTTCCCAAAATTAGTGGTTTCTTTTCCCCAACAGTAGAAGTGATTAACGAAAATGCAAAGGACAATGACAGTTGTGAAGCTATTGGAGAAAATACTAATAGTAGTGTCACTAGTGTGGAAATGCCTACTACTAGTACTAGTTTAGTTGAAACAAACACAGCAACTGATACAGGTGAAAAGAAATTAGACGAAGTTGGCAAGCCTGATTCTGACCCAGTTTCCGACACTATATTAGGCAATACCTGTGAAGATGAGTGTAAACCTAGTACCTCAAAAGACCATGCGCCTGAGCTCTCATTTGACACAATAACATCGTTGTGGCCTACAGACCGAGGACATTTTATGGAACAAAACTTGAAGGACCAAACCAAACGATTTATCATTACAAATGGACATTGCAAGCCTAATGGCCCTTTCAAAAAGGATGCAGAAGGTCGCTCTTTCTCTGAAAAATATTATCATGCAGTGTCCAAATCAGGTGTGAAAATTGAGAGGTCGTGGTTATACTATTCAGTTGTTCTTGATAAGGCTTATTGTGAGACATGTTGGTTGTTTGCTAATCGAGGAGCGAGTAGATTTCAAGATACATGGATTGATGGCTGTTGTGACTGGAAACACATAGGTAAGGGTATGAAGAGGCACGAATCATCCCAAATTCACTATAATTCATGCCTAGTGTATGAACAATGGCGCTTGCATGGAACTTTGAGTGAAGCACTTGAAGGTAATCTTCAAAAGGAGAAAAAATACTGGCGTCAGGTTTTGGACAGATTATTAAATGCAACTCTTACATTAGCGATGTGCAATTTGCCATTTCGTGGACACACAGAAGGAACACAAGCAGAAGATGAAGGTGATTATGATGAGGATGAAAGGAAAGTTAGGAAACGTGGAAATTTCATTTGCACCATTGAGTTGCTTTCTAAATATGATCCAGTTCTTTCAGAATTAATCAGTAAACCTAAAAAGGTAAAACAAAGTATATGAGCCCAATGATACAAAATGAACTCATTCAGTTGCTTTCAAAGGAAACTGAAAAGAACTTACTTATGCCATTAAAGCAGCTCCATTTTATAGCATAATGTTAGATACAACACAGGATATTTCCAAAATTGATCAGATGTGTGAAATATACCGTTACTGTAGCATAGAATATGATGATAATTAAAAGCCAAAAGCCCTACAAATTAATGAGTCTTTTTTTAGGCTTTCATAAGGTTGAGGGCCAAAGTGGAGCTGCAGTATCAGAACAAATTTTGCAAATAATTAAACAAAGAGGACTTTCTATTTCAAGGTGTCGTGGCCAAGGATATGATGGAGCTAGTAACATGAAGGGGATATACAAAAGTGTGCAGAAAAAAATAATTGATGTTGAACCCAGTGCAGTTTATGTTCATTGTGCTGCTCATAATTTAAATTTGGTGATTAATGATGCTGTCAAGGATGTGACAGAAATGGCGCAGTTTTATGATATTGTTCAAAGAGTCTATGTGTTTTTTGGATTGAGTATCAAGAGATGGGACATATTATCTAGCTTAATTTCTGAATCAGGCACTCACAAAGGGGTAACTATTAAAAAGTTAAACCCAACTAGATGGTCTGGACGCAATGATGCGGTATTTGCTCTCAAAGTTCGATTTTGTGATGTGCAGAAAGCTCTAGCACAAATAATATTATGCAGCTCTAAGGCAGACGAACGCAATGAAGCCACTGCACTAAAGAAATGTCTTGAAAATTTTAATTTTGTATTCCTTTTGACGTTTCAGTCCAAAATCTTACAGTCAATAAATTTAGTATAAAAAATGTTGCAATCAAAAGCAGTTGATCTTGCTAAGGCAGCAGACCTCTTAAAGGTTTGCATGGATGAGATGTGCAGATTAAGAAATCAGTTTGAGGATGTAAAGAAAGAAGCAACAGATATAGCCCAGAAGCGGTCAATCAGACCAGAATTTGAGAAAAGAGACTTCGTACCGTAAAAAGACATTTTGGCGAGCTTTGTGAAGACCAAATATTAGAAGATCCAGAGAGTTTGTGTAGAGTAACTGTTTACTATCGTACTCTGGACATCATCACAACTCAGTTGAACTTCCGTTTTACTGGCTTGCATGAAGTTGTCTCATCATTCTCAGTGTTGGAACCAATCTCATTGCAAAATTTATCTGACTCAGAGCTGTACGAAAAAGCATCTAGTTTTGTGAAAAAATACCACAATGATGTGTCAGAAACATTCACATAGGAAATTCTCAGCATGAGATCTGCTCTGAAGGGAGAAATAAGCAAAGTTTCTAGTATTAAGGACCTTGCTAATATGTTGATCATAGAAAATCGTTCTATTTCAGCCAGTTTCCCTGAGGTTTGCACTGCAATGCTATTGTTTTTAACTATTCCAGTCACAACTGCAAGTGAAGAGCGTTCATTTTCCAAACTAAAGCTTGTTAAAAACTATTTGCGAAGTACAATGGCACAGGAAAGATTAGAAGGACTAGCTCTTCTATCAATTGAACAAGGAACTGCGCGTAAATTGAACTTAAGTAAAGTCATTGACAGATTTGCAGAGATGAAAGCAAGGAAGAAAGAATTCTAGAAGGTATATTTGTTTATTTAATGATGGTATAAATATTTTGGACTAAGTTGTGTTTATTTTCATTTTATAGTCATCGTAATTATGCAATAATGTAACGGCCGCATAGGCCTACATAAGGCGATTCATCTGATTCATTATTGAGAATATATAATTTAGATGTTTTTTTCTAAGCTATGTATGTAATAACAATTAGTAATTATATTTCAATGCCTGCATATTATTTCAATTTCTTATGCCTACGATATATCAAATCAATCTCTCTACTCTCTCTCCCATAATATATATATATATATATATATATATATATATATATATATATATATATATATATATATATATATATTTACAATTTATATATTTATTTTTTTTTTTTTTTTTTTGATTTTTTTTTTTTTTTTTTTTTTTTTTTGAGGTAATGGGGCCCCACTGTAAGAAAATGCCACGGGCCCATTCTCACCTAGTTACGCCCCTGCGCCTGAATGCCGACCAATACGTTGATATTTTACAAAATGTTATGATTCCATCAGTTCACTGTTTTTCAATTCCCGAACCCGAACCCATTTTCATTGCAATGGATAATTCCTCAGTCCACAACAGTAGCACCGTCAAGAACTGGTTTCGAGAGCACCCAGAAGTCATAAGGATTAACTGGCCTGCGAAATCCCCGGACCTTAATCCAATTGAAAACCTTTGGTCACTCATGGTCAGGAGTTGGGATGACCACCAAATTAAGACGAAAGATGCCTTAATATCACATGCCATGGAGATCTGGGAGTCACTTAGGCCTAGAAGGGATGGTAACAACATATGCGAGAGCCTAGTGAAGTCAATGTGCCTACACCACTGAACAGAGTTACCGATGTTTCAGGGGGTTATACAAAATATTAGGATGTAACACTGACGATGGCTTTACAAGCAGTATGAAAGTAAATACTTTTTTTAATAAATGGAACATTTATAATCACTGTTGTTCTTTAATTATGTTGCAAAGGATACATTCACTTACCATTTAATGATGCTCTTTGTATATATTCAAAAGGATTTGTTAAAGTTCTATTGTTTATATTTTTACTGTATCAAAGTTTTTAATGTTAAGTTACAGTTCGACTTTCCGCCCATTGTCAATTATCTACTGCACCATTGTTGATAATTATATATATAATTATATAATTTAATTTGTATTTTTCTGTTTTACCTTACTACGCAAAAAACAAATATTTCTCGCTTAAGGAATGAATAACTCAGACCAAATGGACAAGTCATTCACCTCGTATGATCAGTTATATACTTGTATAACTGTTGTAAAAGCAAATATTATTGGTTATGATGATATAATATCATATAAAAGCTTCTTAACAAAAATATATGTAAATTATATGATACTCCCTTTTCACAGAGCAGGTGAATATTAGTAGGCCTAGCCGCACATGTATAAGTTATTATTCATCTTTTTATATTTTTCATATGATAAATATACAAAAGGTAAGTAATGAATATTTTGTTTATCACTGCATTCGCAAAACATGCAAATTTTCTGTGATAAAATAAAAACGCTCTCCAGATCCCGCCAAAATTATGTAGGCTGAGGCACAAAAATTCCTTTATAAAAAATAAAACCATAACCAGTGAAAGAACAATAATCATGTAAATCTCCATTATATGAGAATAATATATAACTCAGATAACGGATTATTAATATTAATAATTTGCTAGTTACAGAGAAACTGTCACCACGGCCCATCAACTGTGCATTGAATGGCAGTCTGTGCGCCTGCGCCACCGGGCGAATAGTTGCCAGATACCGCTCTCTGAATATCCTAGTTGTAAACCTTATGTCCGAAATTTTAAGGCAGCTGATGCAATTGTACAGTAAACACAATTTATGGAAAGAATTTTTATATCTACATGTTATGCAAAAAAAAAAAAAAAATTCCTTGTGATATTTACATCTCCTCCTCCCCCTCCTCCTCCTCATCATCATCATCATCATCATCATCATCATCCGAGGACGCTATATTAATTATGAAGGATTCAAATAAGTGTTCTGCGGCATCGTCTCCTTCAGAATCTTCCATTTGTACATTTTTAACGTGCTTTACAGCATTACTCCAATTTCCTTTGGTCTCTTGCTGCAAAGCCTCTTGCAGTAAGAGCTTCAAGTTGGCCATTTTGAAGTAATTTCTCTTGACAACAGATTAATTCAATAGGGTTGTACTGGCAGTGATGAGGTGGCAACCTGACGACCCTATGACCATTTTCACGGGCCACTTTGTTTGTCCATCACGTGATCCTTTCCTGTCCGAGAAGGATGTCACTTTACCATTTCCAGAAGCTCTCATTTCCGCATATCATCAGTTGGATTTTTTCCTTTATGATCAGCCACTCCTTTATTACATGTTTTTATATCGGAAATCGTCGGTGCCTTATCAATGATTACCAAATGATAGGATGCGTTATCCATTACGATATGTGTGAGAGAGAGAGAGAGCGCGGAAGAGCAAGAGCGGCCATTAGTATTTCTTTTTAGCGTAACTACTGCCAAATCATGAATCTCCTGGGGGCAAATTACTACAATCTTTGTGTGCTGTATAAAGCACTTAACTTATATAAGTACTGTAGGTCGAAAGCATAAAAGGAAACAATTTTTCCCCTTGAATTTCTCCTTTACAGTGAAAATTACCCTAGGAGATTACACATTTGAAAAGTGAGATTTGAATTCTTTTGATACTTTCGGCCTAGTAGTATAGTTAATTGTAAGAAAGACTGATGGATACCCGAACAAATACACCTCATCTGAAATGTCCGCGCTGTTTTTACGTTCGTTGTTGATTGCCTTTTCGCCTTTTATTTTAACGTTGTATAAAGCGGACAGGAGAAAAAAAACCCTAGGCTGTGAAGGCATTAGGCATTGCCCCCTCCAAATGGTATGCTCTACATGGGGCAACAGAAGTACTTACTCATCGCCTGAAGGAAAAGGGATAAGAATGGCGGAGACCCGTCTCTTTTCTTTTCTCGTTCGCAGAAAGCTAATCACTTTTCTACCATATGGAATTTTTTTCTTCTGGAAACTAAATCAAAATTATTTTCTTCAGCCACAAGATCAATTGATTCCACTGTTAATTCCCAAATCGGCGGTCAAGAGTCAGGAGGAAAGTGGAAATCATATTACTGCCAGTGCACGAGGAAGATTTCGAAATCCCGTCATCAGTCAGACTAGGAATGGGAATCCCTCTGCCCTATTCTGCAGAAGCAAATGTTCCAAGGGTCACGCTCGCCAAAATCGATGCAGGTGGAAAATAACAGGAGCTAAAAACAAGAACCGGTCATTTCTATCAAAAGGACGCCGGAATTTCAAATACCACTCAAGTAGTCTGTGTGTATATATTCAGAAAGCGGTCGAGATTATAGTGGTAAAAAAGTAAATGACAAATCAAGAGAATTAATTAGACCAACAATGTAGGGAAAGAATTCTTGTGTTCAAGTAAACATATCATTTTCCACATGTATATCATCGTCATGTTTTCCCATTAATTTTCTTCCTCGTCCTTAACGCTATTATGTTCGTCCAGAAGTTCTCGGGGGATGGTTACAGAGTCTTTCGCCAACAACACTCAAGTTGTGAGTCAGAACCGGACGAAGAGTTGTTGTTTACCATTTCAACCAAATCTCGTTATAACAAAGTGACTGCGTTTTCGCCACCGTTGTCGATTCCTATAAAACCTCCTTCTGCAGGAAACATTTCGAAGAAACCTAAGATTTCAGATGTAGTGTTCAAATACAAATTAGGCCAAGCTATTGTCAGAAATCATTCGTTTTTAGGGGATGCCATTGGAAGGCAGCGGGCAAATCAGAGGTCTGTAATACCGCCTGAGAAATGGAGATCTTGTGATTTTGGTTTTTAATCAGAAATAATTTAAAAGGGAAATGGGGATGATAATTTATTTCAAATTGGAATGAAATGAATCGCTAGGAACCACTGATCTAAATGAAGGAAAAAGTTCATATAAAGTAAGTAACGCAAAATCAAAAACTTTCCAGAGGGGTGGTAGAGCTAGCTAGCCCAAGTACTGAGCAGGTAGTTAGTGGGTGGGCCAATGGAGGCAACCTAAAGAGTTTAAAAGGTTAATATCGATTTTTTTTTCTTAAGGACAGGCTACACCCAATAGGAATTATATTTGAAAAGTCCTCCGAAATAACAATGCATTCGAATCTAGTGAATAAGGTCACTGTCATCCTACTTCCGATCCTAAAAAAAAAAGTTTAAAATCTTGATCACAGCAAGAGAGCTGTCATGTATAATAATATGGGTGTAATTTATTCCTATCTTTGTAAACACACACACACACACACACACACACACATATATATATATATATATATATATATATATATATATATATATATATATATATATATATATATATATATATATATATGTGTGTGTGTGTGTGTGTGTATCTTTGTGTGTGTGTGTAAGTGTGCACGCGCGCGCGTGAGCGCCTTTGCGTGCGTTATCCATGTAGGAGTTGAATCTACATATCAGTTTTCATACAAGCGTAGGTGAGTCACCTCTTAATGATAATCCTTTCCATAATGCTAAAAAAAAAAAAAAAAAAAAAAACATCTTGTCGATTTCCAGCTCTTGCACGTGAAGCCGAGAGAAAATGAAAGGATTATCCAGTGGATTTGGGATGGTAAACAAGGGCGAGAAGCTAAAGACGTCACTTACAATTTAGAGGACTTTATATATTTTAGAAAGGACGTAATATGAGTTTCTAATTATCTTAAACTGATAAATTGTCAGCAAAGATCAAGGACCCTTTGAGATTACTGAGGCAATTAAGCAGAGGCCGAGGACATCAAAAAAGACACGAACACATTTACATATACAAATAGGAAGATGGACGGACTGATCATGTCGCTATAATACATTCATTGGAGCGCAGTTTCGTTATAAGACTTTTCTATTTTGCGTTAGCTTAATAAATTACGGCGTCTGTGATTTGCTCTCATGCAGTAGCGGGAATGTTTGAAGACCTCTTGGATTCGGTCATTCTAGAGCCAGACTGATCAGGCCACAAGGTGATTTATGGCAACTCTTCATATCACTTGGGATATACACGCCTCCTGAGTCATATGACAAGGACCCATTTTTCTTGACTTCAGACACATTTGGTTTAACTTCGTCTTTTGTACATCTCTCTCTCTCTCTCTCTCTCTCTCTCTCTCTCTCTCTCTCTCTCTCTCTCTCTCTCATTAATTCAGAAACTTGTTACAAAAACATATCCTCTCTCTTTTTTGCTTAATATTGACTTTAGGAAATTAGCAAAATAAAATAGGCTTTTGAGCCCACAAGAAATTTTGAACACCCGACACTAACGATATGTAAACGATGGCAGGTTAAAGTGTTCATTCTATCGCCAGCGAAGTCTACTACTTTTTACAGTCATGGAGGCGGAATGTTTACCCGTGTTTAAATTGGCCGTTTAAAGTTTTTTTATTATTAAAACTTGCATTTCACTAATTAGCCAGGAAGAGCAGTCAAAGGAAGTGAAAGACACAATATCCGTAAGTGTTAGTCTTGAATACGAGCAAAAACATTAAATAAGCAATTTTTTTGCGAACAAACTCAAAATCAATAAATGATAAAAAAATCAGAGATTGAAAGTTAATTAACTTTATTTTATCGTAATATTGTTTATTTGCTACTTTATTTACTAATGATTGATTATGGAAGATGCATTCCAGGCGACAGAAGAATAATTTCACCATTGATCGAGTGTCCAGGTGATTATTAACAAACTTTGCTTTTTAGTTTTGCCTGTTTATCAAATTAGGTGTTTCTTAATAACAGTTACGACCGGAGTCGTGCGTCACCAATAACGCAATGCAATCAATAACGAAATGTAAACAAATTTAGTGGAAGAAACTGGATCCCAAATATTTTCTTTACATAAAGGAGCTTCATTCGAGAATCGGGCGACTTTATGATTACTATCATCTACCGAAAATGTAATTTTCATATTTCCTTTGTTTTATGAGATGGTTTTTTCTTATGTATTACCATTTCTTAAAGAAATTATGTACGGTGTTTTGCGCATAATAATATATGTGTGTGTATGTATATGTGTATATATATATATATATATATATATATATATATATATATATATATATATATATATATATATATATATATATATATATATATATATATATATATATAGAGAGAGAGAGAGAGAGAGAGAGAGAGAGAGAGAGAGAGAGAGAGAGAGAGGTCCCTTCAAGGTCAACTGATCCCATTACTTACAGCCAGGTTCGTTTGTGATTTATGACGCAATGCAGTCAGTAATTAGGAGACGATGAATGACGTCAAATGCTGCCAGCCGTCTTTGAGGAAGAATGAAATTGATTGGCAAACTTTTGCGATACAGCCGACTGATTTTTATCTTCTTCGGAAAATAATTATTTTTCTCTGTCTTTGTCT
This sequence comes from Macrobrachium rosenbergii, assembly GCF_040412425.1. Classification (NCBI taxonomy): domain Eukaryota; kingdom Metazoa; phylum Arthropoda; class Malacostraca; order Decapoda; family Palaemonidae; genus Macrobrachium; species Macrobrachium rosenbergii. Next base: position 54,486,328 of record NC_089794.1, on the reverse strand, counting down.
TTTGGCGTCCGAATTGATATGCAAAATTTCAAATAACAGTTAAACCTTTGTCATTTACACATTCATTATGAATAAAATTGATATTAGTAATGATGGAATTTAGGCTATACAGACATCAAAGTAAACTGCAATAGTCTTGAGTGAAAAGGTTATTTTGCCTACGTTGAGACTAATGAGAGATTTTTAAAGTTTTCTGGCGTTACAAGAAAGAGCAACGTATTCGACCTACATATAAATAAAACTGAATCATAGCTGGACAGGAGTGTGATATGCTGTGGGTAGAGAAAGGAGGAATAACTGATGGTGAATTTCCTGTAATGATTGGCTGGAAGACTGGAAGGGGCGTATAATGTCTTCAGAAATCTGTAAAAAGTAATTTTAATCAATCTAGAAAGATATTACAAGAACTAGAAATTTTGTGTATTGTTCAGGGAGAAGAACAAAAAACTTTAATTTCATAGTTGGTATTCCCTAGTTCTCACACACACACGCACACACACAAATGCATGTACGTATGTATGCAAGAGTTCGGGTCGGTTCGGCCTAAGCCACTTGGGCCGTTCTTCTCTGGATCCTGGCCGTAAGCAGGTTTACGTGCAAAATGGACGCCGTGTTTAGTACCAGCCCCTTGGGGATGTACGGAAAACATAGTGTAACGACGGTAAATACCATAAACATAACGTCTTACGTTTTTTGGATAATACGGCTTAAATGACTTACGGCCGAAACGACCAGGACCGGTATGCACACAGAGTACACAGCCATGTCTAAACCTCAATAAACCTTCGTAAAATTATTGCGAAAGAGCACAACGCTATCATTAACTCAGCAATAGGTCCCAAGTGTCGAGGTCTGTCCAAGTACCTGTCACTTCATCGCTCGATGGAGGTCTTATAGATCTCAAGGTCTAGGCCTTGATAATTTACCCATGAGCTTTATGTCTCTGGTCAGGCGTACTTCGGCGACACCTTGTGCGAGCTGTTCTTTGAGCAGGAGTTCATGCTGGTGCAAGGCGCGCTCAGTCAGAAAACAAACAAACAAACAGACAAACAACAGTAGCGGCACCTGACCTTCCGAGAAGGTGTTCAGTTAGACAACGATTTATACTTCAGGTCGATGTTGTCCCACTTCCAGCTAGGGAGCAGTGTTATCCATTCTAATAAGCTTTGAGAGAGAGAGAGAGAGAGAGAGAGAGAGAGAGAGAGAGAGAGAGAGAGAGAATCCGTGATCAAAACGAGACGAAGTAACCTGGGCAGTTGATATTTTCTATCCATTACTTTTTACCCTCAAGGATGCACAATTTAAAATGGTTCATGGTTCGTTTGAAAAGTGAAATTGTCAGCCGACGGTAAACCTGAAAGCTAAAAGTTCTGCTTGACAAACTTGATACCGAACGGAAATTGACATGTTTTCCTTTGAAGGTCAAGACTCTGGACTTATTGTTTATTTTAGTATTCTGTAAGTCAAATAACCTCCTAATCATGCATGCATACAGTGGAAACTGGGTAATACACAAACATCTATCAAGGTTTCTCATTGTGTAATGGGCAGGTTTGTTTGAGGTACAGTGGAAGAAGGAAATACGCACTAAAACAACGATCAGGTGATATAAGATATCTGGCTGTGATGACAATCTCGCCAGAAAAAGTTGATTGACAAATTTTCTTAAATGCTTTCAGCAATTCAATATTTATGGAGGGTACAGAGAGAGAGAGAGAGAGAGAGAGAGAGAGAGAGAGAGAGAGGTTTTCCTTTCAAAATACAAGTGCACGACATTGTCACTTATCAGTTCAACTACATCATGGTCTAGACTACCGGTATAAGGACAGATTCCTGACTCGATAACAGTGTCATATTCACCTGCGATTATTTCTCGGAAGCAGAACTGAAGAGTTCCATCATCTGGCAATTTCTGCCTCCAGAAAGAAACTGACGCCCTTGAGAGAAGCAATACTATTTAGAGACCAATTTCTGACGAACTCTGGGATCCGCCATCTATATTTTGCGTGGAATGTTTTCCTCCTCATTTTCATCGGAAATAATCTCTCCATTTCCGCAAGAGGCGAAACGTGGCGTGTTGCTCCGTTTTCGAGGAAGACTTGAATATAGGCATGACGAGTTTCGCTGTTATCGTTAGTGAGAAAATTACTCTGAAACTCTTAAGTAAATAGAGGTCAGGATAATCCAGACTGCTTGTTACGAGTCGTTTATCGCTCGTATAAGTCTCAGTCGCAAAAGAGCACTCAGAGAAACGTTTTTAATATCAATTATACTCGAAGTAATATATTTTATATATGTTACCGAAGGGGAATTTTTAGGTGATAATAAGTCCACCGTCCCGTGGGATCGAACCAGCGACGGACGGGAATCAGGACTTCTCAGTGAGGACTTTCAATAAGTATAACATCAGCAGCCCACCCGTCGACGGGGTGGTATATATTCATTTATCTGATACGACTGACTGGTTATGTATGTAAGTCCTGATTCCCCGTCCGTCGCTGGTGTCACTGTAAGTCCTGATTCCCCCGTCCGTCGCTGGTTGATCACGGGATACATATGATATATATATATATATAGTCATATATATATATATATATATATATATATATATATATATATATATATATATATATATATATATATATATATATATATTAAAACAGAATTCCATCTAATATAAGGAGCCCATAAAACGCCAAAATGTAGAAAGTAAATAATATATTTCAGAGACCAACTATCTGTCTCTTCATTACTTGTCTGAAGAGAGAGACAGTTGGTCTCTGAAATATAGCATTTACTTTCTAAATTTTGGTGTTTTTATAAAATCTTTATATCTGATTATATATATATATATATATATATATATATATATATATATATATATATATATATATATATATATATATATATATATATAATGTATGTGTGTTGTGTGTGTTACACCCACACCAGGGTATCTTGCCTTACCTTGGAGTCCAGTTGGCACCTCGTAGCCGGTAGCCGAGAAGTTTCTCTCTCTCTCTCTCTCTCTCTCTCTCTCTCTCTCTCTCTCTCTCTCTCTCTCTCTCTCTCTCTCTCCTCAGTTATAAACAGAACCTTTTAACTGACATGTGTGAAATTAAATCCCCTTTGTAAAATTAAAGTTTATTCTACAAAAAAAGTGAACAGTTTAATTATGGTAACCAGTCAAAATGAAGAAATGATTAAAAATGCAAGATAAACTACTTCCCAAAAACATTGCACGGTGCAGTGTTTTTGGGAAGTAGATCATCTTGTATTTTTAATAATTTTCTTCATTTTGACTGGTTACCATAATTAAACTGTTCACTTTTTTTGTAGAATAAACTTTATTTTTGTAAAGGGGATTTAATTTCACACGTGTCGTTAACAGGTTCTGTTTATAACTGAGGGGAGAGAGAGAGAGAGAGAGAGAGAGAGAGAGAGAGAGAGGACTTCTCGGGTACCGACTACGAGGTGCCAACTGGTCTCCAAGTTAAGGCATTGGGATGTGCAACAAGGAAGTAAGCTTTCAGTTCTTCCCAGTTTGTTAGTATATTGTAAATGACCTTTCCACGTACTAGCCAGCGGGTACTGTACACGAGAGTTTCTGGAAGGGAAGTGGAGTGCTCTTTCTCTCCTCATTTGGATCCATTGTCATGAACAGTTCTTCTTGAAAAGCTTCTCTGCGGATATTGCTTTTCGAAAACCACTTCGGCACTTCTTGCAAGATATAAACAAGATTAGAAGGTAGTTTTTCAAATGCCTTTTCGATGCACGTTAACAATGAAGTGACTGCTTTTAGTCCAGGTCGCTTGTGACCCTCTTTACCGGTGTGGCAGATTGCCAAGAAAAAAGATGCTGCCCGAGATTCTGGACGTGGCTGGCACAGGTCCTGCCTGGGTGAGGACTGAATAGGTACTGACTTCTCTCGGTTCATTTGTGGATGTTTGTCTGGCTATATGCCTTGCGGCCACTGAAATGGCGAGTCGAAGCAAAGAGTGCCTACATTCCTGGAAAAGCAATTAAGAACCAGCAAAAAGGAGAGCACTGGGATATAGATCTTAGGATAAGGATATAGAGCTACTACCAGTATGCCTACTCCCCCACGAATTCCTAAATCCTACTACTTGCTTGACCTTTTTCGAAACTGCTCCCAAGAAATGCCACTGAGCTTCCATTATCATTGGCATGAGGTATTCCCCCTTAATGGATGGGACTTTGACCCCTATTTGGCTGAGTGTGGAGACGTTAGCGGTAAATATTTATAATATAATGATTATATATATATATATATATATATATATATATATATATATATATATATATATATATATATATATATATATATATATATATATATATATATATATATATATTATATATATATTTAATCCAATGTGTTCTACTTTTTATCCTTCTTTTACTAGAGTACTGTTCTCCGGTGTGGATGCCCGCCTCTACCAGAGATTTATCTCTAAAAAGGGTGTGATTAAATTAGTTTTTACTGTACACTTTCATGGTTATATTGATTGTTACATACACACACACACACACACACACACACACATATATATATATATATATATATATATATATATATATATATATATATATATATATATATATATATATATATATATATATATATATATCTGTCCATTCTCTGTGCTCGTCGTTCTCTCCCTGGCTCTCAAGTCACTGTATCCACCTTTGTTAAAACTGGTACAAAGAAACAATAGTATGTTTTCTGTAGATGCAATGGACATACACACACTCACACACATAAATAAATTTCTGACTCACATCAGTATCGAACCCAGGTCTTTCAATTGAAAGGCAAGGGCGCTGCCCACTAGGCCATACAAGTCATAAAAGGAGTTGGAACCTGAGGGCAACTGCTCCAAGGAATTACCTGGACAAGCTAACTGCTTGCATACCAGCGTGTTTTCCCCAACTTCCAGACTCAGCAATGACCCAATTGACAGCATTTCATTCGAATTATCCCTTCTGAGTGAATAAGATAGAAATACTCAACACACAATCACGTGTGGAACAGAAATAAATTTCTGACTCACATCAGGATCGAACCCAGGTCTTTCAATTGATAGGTAAGGGCGCAGTCCACTAGGCCATATAAGTCATAAAAGAAGTTAGAACCTGAGGAAAACTGCCCCCAGGGAATTAGCCGGGCAAGCTAACTGGTTGCATACCAGCGTGTCTTCCCCAACTTCCCGACTCAGCTGTTAGCTTGCCCGTGTAATTCCTTGGGGGCAGTTGCCCTCACATTCCAACTTCTTTTATGACTTGTATGGCCTATTGGGCAGCGCCCTTGGCCAGACCTGGGTTTAATTTCTGATGTGAGTTTAATTGAAAGACCTATATAAATATATATTTATTCTGATGTGAGTAATATAAATTTATTATATATATTCCACACGTGATTGTGTGTTGATTATTTATATCTTACACATATATATATATATATATATATATATATATATATATATATATATATATATATATATATATATATATATATATATATATATATATACATATATATATATATATATATATATATATATATATATATATATATATATATATATATATATATTGTGCATGTGTATCCCCGAAGCAAATCCTACTGTTTCCTTTTGTTTTTTCTAGTGTTTTTCTTGCCTGTAGTAGACACGGACACAGGTTTGCGCCCCTTATGTCCATTGCATTTCAGAAAACACACTCTGGTTCCTTTTGTACCAATCTTTATTACAGGTTACTTTGAGAGCCCGAGAGAGAACGACGCGCACAGAGAATGGATGGATTTGTAAGATTCACATTTTGATAAGTTTCTAACTTTGAAAATCTCCTCTACAATATCGGCCGTCGTCCCTTTCTTCAGGACAGGCTATGGATGCAGCATGTTTTGCTCACTTACAGAACATATCATTTTCTCTATTTTCTTTCTTAAGGCACTAAGCACACTGGCGACTTTGTAGAGCCACAAGTGGCAGCGTTTTGTGACGGGGATATTTTCTCCCATAGGTTCCCATTGTTTTCAAGCTTTGCCGATCACACTTGTGTCTGTGGCTCGCGACTGTGGCAAGCTGTCGCTCGTCCCCGCCACAAACAGCGCATTTTGTGGCGGTGTTTTGTGGCTGGCTGAGAGCACACTAGCGACCTCTGGCGACCACATGTGGCTGCTAATCAGTGATGCAGGAAACTTCGTAGAGGTGTGGCGACCACATGTAGCCGGGTATTCAAAACATAACCACATGTGGCCGCCACATGTGGTCGCAACTTGTGGCTCTAAAAAGTGGCTAGTGTGCTCTGGCCCGCCACTTTGCGCGGCCACTTGTGGTGCCACAGAGTGGCTAGTGTGCTCGGGGCCTAAGTCTTCAGCTGAAAACCAATAAGGACAGAGCCACCGGACTACAAACACAAGAACGCTCCTCCTAAGGGTAATCAGCCTACGGAGAGAGTTCCTCGTAGTGGGTAGAGCCGCCAGTGTTCCTCACCCGGTGCACTTTATTCCGTCATACTTTCCACCCTCTCCTAATAATTGTTGCATAGTGCAACTGCCAGGCTTTCCTCCTGTTACACTTTTAAAGCCTTATTACTGTCAATTTCCATTTCAGCGCTGAATGCCCTCATAGGTCCCAGCGCTTGGCTTTTGGCCTAAATTTTATATTTCATTCCAGAGAGTGCTAAGGACTAGGGAAAGGTGATAGATTAATAAGTTCAAGGGAACAGAAAATAAAACCGATTCCCCTGATTTCAAGAGACGTCAGCAGAAAGCAGGAGTGAATTTGCTCCTCGCTTGAACATTCGGAGGTCTGAAGATGCCACAATTGCACTAGTCAAACTACTCCACGTTTTAGTTGTGGCCGAAATAAAACACTTGGCAAACTGAGTAGTATTATACCTGATACTAAAAAATGGCATGAATGATGTACGTCCTGCGCAATAAATGAAGGTCAACAATGATTCCTACCCGTTCATGTTTACGTGCCAGGGAGCCTAAGCCTCCTCTGTGGGAAAGGAGCTCTGATGCATTACTCCAGAGGGAAGTTTTCCACCTGACGTTTTCAGAATCGCTTTAATAACTCCGTCGACGATTTGCGGGTCGTGTATCACTATCGGATTCTTTAGTGTAAATGTTATTGTTATTATAATAATCTCTCTCTCTCTCTCTCTCTCTCTCTCTCTCTCTCTCTCTCTCTCTCTCTCTCTCTCTCTCTCTCTCTCTCTCTCTCTCTCTCTCTCTCTCCTTCCTCGAAAGGGAAGTTAAAAATGCCCAACTCCTTTGATAATCTGTCAACCAGAATCTAAATACTCGCATAAGTAGCCAGGTTCTTTGAGGAACGAACAGCGTACGAAGAAGTTAATTGCGTTCCATAACAAACTTCGCATGTTGGGAAAATCTGCTGAATTTCTACCTTAAATCTGATGAGAAAGTCTCAAAAGAGATGTAATTAGGCATCAAAGCGAACATAAAATTGATTGATGCAATTAAGTGCCATAAGGATTAAAAATATATGAAAAATAGTTTCCACAAAATATTTTGCCACGGCTCTGAAGGACTCAAAAGTTACCCAGTATTCCTTTAATTCAGATACGTGTTTACATCGAATAGGAACCCGGCAAGTAATTAGGGATTTTCAGCTTTGCTCCAATTGTTTTTCAATAACCTTTTACAACATACGTGATAATTCAGCCTAAGTATTTAGTTAAATATTTTATTTCTAATTACAAAGACAAGTCAGCGAAATTAAACAAAAAACTAAGTTTGTGGTCCGTCAACATTAACGTGAGATTGCCTCTCACCCAACACTCTCTAACAGCGGGATAATCGTAGTCACCACAAACACTGAAAAAGTCGTGATTTTTCGTAACTCTTGTATTGGAATAACGAAGAAATAACGAAATCTCTTTCGTCCATTAGCTCGCAAAAGTTCTTTATCATAAAACGGATCGTTTCAATGCAAAGCCTATTTTTTAATAATTGGAAAATAGTTTGAAATCTTTAAGTATTTTGTGTGAATAAGCGTCCCTGGCAAATCAAACAAGGCTTCCGCTAATCATGCAGTTGAAAATGTGACGCAAATCTTAGGAAAACAGAAAGGAAAGAATTTCATAATGATGCACAAACGAGGTCTTTAATTGGGAACATTGTAAGAATAATAATGAATCATCTTGTCCTTTTACACTCGCTTGAAAAAGAAAAAAAACTAAATCGTGGTAAAATATAAACAGATCTCTGTTGTGGTCATGCATAGAAATATACTTTTGAATAATGATAATTAAGGACATTAAGTTTTCTTGCGCTTGGGAGATGTATTTTTCTGTTATTAGGAATATTTAAAATTAGGAGTTTGTAGGATGATAAAGCTTCCAAAGAAAATGAGTTTTTTTTTTTTTTTAAATGTACCATTGGCATACTAAATATTGCATCAGTTCCAAACAAATGGCATATAGCTGCATTCAGGAAACGGTATCTGGCAACTGTTGACTAGGCGGCAAATTCCTGAGATGTATGCTATAGCAAAATCTACTATGCTTTGCAGCTAAGCCCCGCCCACTGATTATGTCATGATCATTCCTTGAAGCTGATTGTTTGCCAATGGTTTTGAAAAGTTGGTTAATCAGTGGTTCTTGTTATCTTTATTTATTTTGCAATGGTTATTCTACCAAACTGAAATATGTTCTGCTGATTATCAAAAGGAAACGTTATATTATCCCCTGAAATAAAATTAAAATAGTTTAAGACCACTCTCCTAGAAATGGTAAAAAATAGGATGAAAAATATGATTGAAGTCAAGGAGTGTTGAATAAATGAAAATGATGCTGCAATGTTGTAATATTTTTTTCGTAAATGAGGTTCACCGGAATATGGAGGTGACACTGAGGTGACGCAGGGAATGCCTGCGTTCGAATCGGTGCGCATGAATTACAGGACAATGATAATTACCGTCTGACATTGTCAAGCGCGTTCACCATTCCAGATATAAACACACAAACTTTCTCAGAGCTGTGCAGACTGGCGTTTCATATTGATTTTAGGAAATTTTACTGCATTTTAATAGTCATAAAATCGATTTCATTGCAATCGTTCACACATTCGGTGGGGTGACAATCAGTGACTGCATTCTACAAAACCAGAATAGGCCTAGTTTTAGCTTAAAGTTAACTTAGAGTATGCTAGTCTATACGAGTCATATTGTATATAATTTGCTGAGAAGTTTCTGAAAGACATTTTCGCCTTTCGAAATAACAGGATCATAAAAAATGACGTAGACTGTAAGGAAGGTACTGACTGACATGCTGGCTGGTTGTTGTCTAGTTTATTACTGACCCTTGTACATGTTGTTTCAGATTTAGCTGGTCTTGTGCCAGCACGGGCTCTTCCTCCTAGAGGAGCCCGTAGCTATCCCCATGTACAGAATATTCACAGAGGTTATCGGCTGGTGAGACCCGCAACGTAGTTACTAATCTCTGACAAATCGAAACGGGTTAAGTTTAGGCGTCTGTGTTTGTTCACAGACCGAAACATGCATACAATTTGATACAGAAGATTCAGTTGAACACTACAAGTACATGATCAGAGCGCTTGCATAGCAATGCATATAGTGGTGATCATAAATGAAATGTGACAATAATGGTTACAGAGAAATACGTATAAAAGTCGTATGTGAAGTTGTGTTTCTTCGACCATGTGTTCTTCTCATCAGATGACTCACGGAGAGAAAGTTCATCTTGGTTGTTGGTTTCTTGGCGGGCCACACACGTGGTCGGTATAATACCTATGATGTCTTATGTCTTTTGTCCCTTTACGCAGCTTATGACTTTTGGATTATAGGTCTATCTTATATTCAGCCGTTTTATTGTAGTTCTTGTTGTGGTTATTCTTGTTTTTGTTGATGCTGTTATGGTGCTTGTAGTGTCTTCGAAAAAATTTTCATATGGTAACCTAACATTGCAGAATAAAATACTGGTGTGAAGATTTATCTGCCTACTATTGTTAATTGAAATTTAGTCATTTGTTTTAATAAAAAGTAATCGAGATCTTTATGAATATAGTCTACGCTAGAATCTCCTAACAACACACACACACACAAACGCGCACGCGCGCACACACAAAAACGCGCGCGCGCACACACGCACACACACACAGAAAATTTGCTGACTCTTATGTACCCTTTTTAGTGCAGCAGATAATTGCATATTTCATAAGAATCGTTCAGATAGTGAAACAAGCATGAAATTTTGCACAAGTGCTCTTTAAAGTTCCCTCTATCAGAAAAGGGCGCTGGCCACGCAAAAAATTTAATATGGCGGCCAAATTCCAAGATGGCGGCCAGTATCGACAGATTTTGGCTAATTTTTCACTAGAATGGCATGTATTTGCTTCTAGCAATATGGTAAAGCTCTTCCATACTATTTCTTGTGAATATTATGTTTCTGTAGCTTCCCAGTACAGTTTACCTTTAAATATGGGGGCTATATGGCTGCCAAGAAAAGGTAGAAACAATAATTATAATGAGAAATAATGCCTGTTCAACAATTATCGTTTTAAGCATGGATCTTGGTTTCTGTGGTTTTAGATCCTAATGAGGCCATCTCTTTCGAATAACTCATCAATTTTGAAGGAAAATTAATAAATGTAAAAGAGTGTATGTCTGCACACAACCAGGGCACACTGGTGACATCACTGCTGTGTAACTCAGCATGGGGTTCAGTGCCAGCTAATCCAGCTTTACTAATCCTGTAGTCTTAGACTAGTAGTTGTAGTATAGTTTAGTTTAGTGTCCCAAATGCTTTCTAACAGCCCCAGACCAGCTATAGTTAGATAGCCGCACCTGAATAGACAGGATGTGCCAGCGGGAGAGCCGAGGCCAAGGGTATGGGGCTGTACATGATGGTTCATGTACTTACCGGATGGTGTACAGATCACACGGGACTTAAATGGCACTGGATGAATGATCGGGCTAGGTGTAGGGAGACCGAACCTAGTTGAATCCCATACAGGAATGTGTGCTTTGTTTAAGGTGGTAAAAGGATAACCCCTCGGCCTTAATCAAAAAGTGAAATCATGGCAGAATGTGATGCCAATCCAATATTGAGCAGTAGAAAAACAAACTGGAGTTTGTGTTGTCTTTGTCAGAAGGACAAAAGAGGTGAGCACTTGACATCACCTCCAAGTCATCATGCCCTAGACCATGATGGGTACACAATGCTGGCAAGGAACATTCCCATGTTCAGTGAAATTAATGAAATGCCACTGATAATGGATCCAGCAAGGCTGGATGAAGGTGATGGCATAGAGGCCACTCTCAGGAAAAATGCAGCAAAATACCATGTGAACTGTCGCTTGTTGTTTAACAACACTAAACTGGACCGTGCAAGAAAGCGACAATCCAATGACCAGTGCGACAATCCAATGACCAGACCAGCAACACTGAGACTAGTCGTGCAAAACTGCGCCGAACCAGTCATGACAATGAAGTTTGCATTTTCTGTGAGAAAGTGGCACCTGCATCTGATCTCAGACAGGCTAGTACTAAGGGCCTTGACTTGAAATTGCGTGAATGTGCAGAGATATTTAGTGATGGCAAGCTCCTTGCTAAGTTGACTGGTGGGGATGTCATTGCACAGGAGTTTAAGTATCACCATGCCTGTCTTTGTGCCCTCTACAACAGAAAAAGGTCCTACCTGAGGAGCCTTGAGAAAGACCAAGGTAGCACTGAGTCAGAATCAGATGTGTATCCACTAGTTCTGTCAGAACTGATGACATACATTGTTGAAAACAACCTTTGTTCAGATGATCCAGTCACATTTCGGCTGGCAGATATTTGCCACCTCTACCAACAACGTCTGGAACAATTAGGTGTAGAGTCACCAAGTGTAAATTCCACGAGACTCAAAGACAAACTTCTGGCAGAAATTCCAGAACTTGAGGCTCATAAATCTGGCAGAGATGTATTACTTGCATTTCAAAGGATGTGGGAAAAGCACTTGCTCAATCATCTGATCTTTCAGAGGCAGTTATCATTGCTAAAGCAGCAAATATTCTCAGAAAGTCTATACTTGATCATCAGTCACGGTTTGATGGCACATTTTCTGAGGCTTGTGTACGAAATTCTGTGCCTCCTCTCCTGCTCCAGTTTGTAGGGATGGTTGAGCATGGGGCTGACATCAAGTCACAGTTACGATTTGGAGCATCAAAGTCAGACCAGGCCATTGCACAGCTCATGCAGTTCAACTGCTACCCTGATACAAAGAGGAGCAACAACTCATAGACACTCCAAAGACAGAGAAACACCATTCCCAGTCTACATGGGACTCTCAGTCTATGCCAAAACCAGGAAGAGAAACCTGGTTGAAATGCTACATCAGTATGGCCTCAGTATCTCTTATGACAGAGTACTGGAGGTCTCTGCACAGTTAGGAGATGCCACAGTTAGCAAATATGTGGAGGAGGTGTGGTCTGTCCCCCAGTACTGCGAAAAGGGTTGTTCACCACTGCAGTGATGGACAACATCGACCACAACCCATCTGCAACTACTGCCACTACCTCCTTCCATGGAACTAGCATCTCCATATTTCAGCACCCCACCAAGGAGAACACTGGACAGGAAAGACAGCAACTAAAGTTTGCACCTGAGAAAGTGAGGTCGGTGCCTGAATTGCCGGACACATTCACAAACATCTCACCAGCTTCCTTTCAAACAAAAGAACCCTGTGCCACCAAACACTGCAATACCAAAGCCACCCACAGATATCTTGGGGCCACAGCTTGCACTGGAGTATCAGTGGCTAGACAAGGTCATAGTCACCCAGGAAATAGATGATGCAGTGAATCTGACGTGGTCAGCTCATCACGCTTCAATGAAGAGAAGCCCAGAATTTGAAGTAACCATAACTTCATTGCTTCCTCTCCTGCGTGATCAGGCTCATTCTGTTGCTACGATCAAACACGTGATGCAGAAAGTGCAGGATGTCACTGATTTTCTGAACCCTGGCCAGATACCCATAATCACAGCTGATCAGCCAATCTATGCCGTAGCAAAGCAGGTGCAGTGGCAGTGGCCTGATCAGTATGGCGAAGACAAGTATCTGGTAATGTTTGGTGGTCTGCACAATAGAGGTTTGTCATACTTATGTATGAAAGATCCAGCACTGCTGGCACTGTGGATGAGGCTAGACTTGATATGTTTGCCAGAAAACAAAGGGCATATGAGGCCATTCCACCAACCAGGGGAGCTCTCCTCCAACACACCAAGCGTGCTGCGTACCAGGCTGGTTGTTGTGTGGGGCAGGCCACCCAGTGTCAGCCACAGCCAGAGAACCCTGCTGAGTGGGGATGGCAAAAGTCTGGTGAAGCATGGCAAGTCCTCTGGACAACCAACTCGCCCTTAGCCAAGAGTTGCCAACAGCTTACCAAATGTGGATGCAAAGCAGGCTGTCGGGAAAGGTGCAAGTGCTACAAGCTGGGTCTTCCCTGCACAGCTCTGTGCACTTGCAAATGTGAAGTCTAGATAAATATTGCCCTCTCTTCAGTAGATAATCTAGCTTGAGCATCCAACGTGTCATGCTATGCCTACCTTCTTATCCTCAAATTTTTCAAAGGTGTAGGTTGAGAGAACTATACATAGATTGGTTGCGTTTAGTCCGTATTTCTCTTCTTTTCTTTTTATGGTTACAGTCTTAGACACAATGTTGTATGTGACCATACCATTACTATTTCAGTTGAAAATAGCATATTAGTTAAACTGTCTGATCACATGAATATACCATTAAATAAAAACAGTTGGTCTCTATGTCTGCTAGCGCTGTGGATAGAAAAAAAACTTTTATGGCAACCATTTTTGTACGCCATCTTGGTTACAATTCATTTAGTAAGGGTTTTCAATAAAAAATGTGGTATGGAACATTTTATAACCTAAAAAGTCGAGGTTTAAAAAAAAAAAACTGGCATATTCCATCCAATAGATGCTCCCAAACCAGTGAATCTCAACATAGATGGCGGCCATTTTGAAAAATAGCCGCCATCTTGGATTTTCAGGTGGCCAGCGCCCTTTTCTAAGAGAGCGTAGTCTTAGGAATGTTTGTGCCAAATTTCATGCTTGTTTCACTATCTGAACGATTTTTACAGCAATCTGCTGCACTATTTGTCCAACAGGGTATTATACAAGACTGCCCCCAAAATCAAGTGATTCATGGGCTACTCGCAGACTGGTTTGGATCATCTCACACATAGCTTTTTCAGCTATCATATATTTATTTTCTTTTTTTTTGTTAAGTATCTTATGATGCCTTTCTACCATAGCCTTCATTTTCATAGAAATGCTACAGGAGCCTTATATTTACTCATCACAGTAATATAACTTGTTATCCCTTTAGTAAATATATATATTTTAATATAATTCATTGAGAGCAGTTTGGTAGTTGTGTGATTGGTCTGTGTGTGTCACCGGCTACGTGACCACAAGTTTTACTTTATTTCTCTGTGGTATATATTGGCGTTACACTTACTATGGTGTTCAACGCATGTGCGCATGCACAGTATGTGTATATGCATGTGCTTATACGTGTACATTCCATTACATTAATTAAAAGCTACTCTGTTTCCAACATATACAGGTAGAAAACTGTTTACAATAAGAAATTGACGTGTAGGCCCACGCCCTGCCGTTGCCTCAAAATATAAGAAATTGAAGTGTAGGCCTATACCTTGTCGTTGCCTCAAAATATATGAAATTGACGTGTAGGCCTATGCCCCGTCATTGTCTCAAAATATAAGAAATTGACGTGTAGGACTATGCCCTGGCATTGCCTCAAAATATAAGAAATTGATGTGTAGGCCTACACCCTGCCGTTGCCTCACAATATATGAAATTGACATGTAAGCTTATGACCTGTCATTGTCTCAAAATATAAGAAATTGACGTGTAGGCCTATGCCATGTCGTTGCCTCAAAGTATAAGAAATTGACGTGTAGGCCTATACCCTGTCATTGCTTCAAAATATAAGAAATTGATGTGTAGCCCTATGCCCTGTCATTGCCTCAAAATATAAGAAATTGACGTGTAGGCCTATGCCCAGTTATTGCCTCAAAATATGAGAAATTGACATGTAGGCCTATACCCTGTTGTTGGCCCAAAATATAAAAAATTTATTTGTAGGCCTATGCCCTGTCATTGTCTCAGAATATAAGTATTAGATGTGTAGCCCTGTGCCCTGTCATTGCCTCAGAATATAAGTAATAGATGTGTAGCCCTGTGCCCTGTCATTGCCTCAAAATATAAGAATTTGACATGTAGGCCTATGACCTGTATTGCCTCAAAATATAAGAATTTTATATGTAGACCTAATCTCCCAATGATATTAACATTTGGCATGCAGGATTATGATGAATTAATACCTAATATCAGAACTGGCTGCACAAGTCTGTTCTTCATTTCAATTAATGTAGTCTATGTGGAATTGCTAATGTAGGCCAACAGCAATTTAAAAGAAAAAAAAAGCAAGATGCTTGTGTATTGAGGCTGTGCATGATCAAAATAAAAATAAAAGATGCATAAACAAATGGTTCAAGATCTTCATAATGAAATATTAAATATATCTTTTATTGGAGATATCAGTTGCATACGTCGCAACTCTGGGAGCTCAAATCTGTGGTGTCATGACTCGTGCACGAAACTCAGCATCACCGAGCGGAGTCAAATCCGTACTGATAATCATTTGGACTGTTAACTAGTGTGACGTACTCCCCTTTCGAGAGTTAGCCAATCACTGGCGTGCAGTGGCGAGGCTTAGCTGCAAAGGGCCATGGATTTTGCTATAGTATTGCGCCAGACCCGGTTTTTTTGCCGTGCCCCTAGGTTGGGTTAGGTTAGGGTAGATTGGGGCATTTCTAGTAATCTGCGTGTGGGAAACAATGAGATTATTTTCAAGAAAAGTCTGTGGTTAGCTTTTAAGATATGGCGTCCCACTTTTTCAGGGAAAGGTTTCGGTACTCGGTTACATCTCGGGAAAATGCGGCCAGGCGTCACAGGCGCATGATGTGCCATGATGTCAGACTAACCGTTTCTATCACTCGGTTACGGGTTACCTTAAGAGCAAGAGCCAGTTTCTGTAAAAAGCTGGCTTCCTTTAAAACAAACGAACAAGTCACTCGTTAATGACTACTATGTGGGCAATGCTCATCCTGGTAGCCGAGCTAAATAACTTTCCATTTGAAGGAAATTAAATTTATAATCGTTCTTTCGCATGTTTTTTTTCGAGAATTATGGTACTAATTTTTTCCTGTAACTCGGCCAACACAATTTTCTTTTTTTTTTTTTAGATCTGACGAGGTTTTATTTTAGCACTCAAAATTTGTAGGTCTATATGTTTTGCGTATACAGCATTACAAACAAAACTGTTCGTTACATTTTGTTTATTTATCATAATCAAAATATAACAACAGTGTTGAAAATTAACCTTTAAATGTCTGGCTAGGCCTAATGATCTTCGCCAGATATGTGAAAGGCGGGGAATCTTATAATATGCATTATGATTTTGTTAAGTGTTTGTGCGTTATTAGATTTTCATATTGAATATTGTGTTCTTTTACAACCGTTATGCAAATATATAACTGATCATATCGGTGTTGAATGGCCTCCTCGAGTTGTCCATTTGACCTAATTCTGAAACCGTAAGGTTGATGACTGAATTAGTCACTCCTTGAGAGATAAATGTTTATAATGAGGTAAAACAGAAAAACAAAATAATATATTCAATATATTCTTAACATCAGTAATGGGTGGTAGGTAATACTGATAGTGAGCAAAAGGTTGAAAGTAACAGCACAAAATTTCATATGGTAGAAAAATATTTACTAATAAAACTTCAATAAATGCTTTCGAATATAATTAAGAACAACAACATTTAAAGATAAGTCCATATATTCTTTTGAACACAATTAAAGAAAAACAACAGTAAATTATGTTTATCCTATATATTCAGTAAAGGTGGTTTTTCTAGCCAGTTTCATTTCATGAGTGCTGTTCATCCTGATATTATAGTGTAACCCCCAAAAGCACCGATAGCTCAGGTCGCATGTCGTTACCAGTTACCATTCATGCTAGGTCTATGTGACTCCCATTAAACCCATCATTTGTAAAAAAAAAAAAAAAAAAAAATTCCCAATTTCCTTTTCTTGTATATCTGAATTCTCCATATTTGTAAAAAAAAAAATCATATCAATTTAACGCTTTTGATGGCATTAAAAATAAAATTGGCATATGTAAAATTTAGAAGTTATCGTGCATCCAACCGGTCTACTCAACATTTGAGGGTGCAGGCGTGCCACACGAACGGCATACGGCAATGCATTTCACTACCCTCCAGGAAAGCGGACTGTATTTAGTTAAAGGATATTATAAATTATATATATATAATATTTGTGATAATTATACCTTATATGCTAACTTAAAATAACATTGTTTCTTTAAACAGAAAGATCTTTAGACATGATAATCTGATAACATTAATATGCCAAACACTACCTACTGATGTTTTATTTGCATAAAATAAGTCTTTTAACAGAAAGCTCTTTATACACACAATACCCTGTTAACACGTTCATATCTACACAGAATGAAATATTTCATAATGATTCGGACAAAATACTTAAAACCTACATAAAACAAATGAATTTCTTACAGTTTTATTTTATACCTGCTTTAATTGATTCTTCTTTTCATATCATAAAAAAAACTCTCAAGCTAATTAATATACGGACCATAAAAAAAGAAATAGGATCCGAACGATATATTTCGTACAGTGATGCAGTATGAATGATCGTAACTGTACATTGATTCTTAATCTAAAAGAATTTGTTTACTGAGAAATAGCCAGCCAATGATCACAATTTGGAGAAGGTTTAGCTAAAATGGACGTTTTTATATTTGTCCTCTCAGAGAAGTTTATCTCTACCCGGAAGCTTCTTGCAAACATTAATTTATTGGCTGAAACCTATTCATGGAGCAAGCACACAGGGCCATTGACTCTAAATTCAAGCTTCCAAAGAATGTTGGTTTCCAACTCCCACTGCAGACCCCACACTGCAGCAGTAAATTGATCATGATAGAAAGCCAGTGATTTTCCATCGTCCTCGAGAGAGACGGACCGCGACATCTGAGTGGCATGTCACGACGCTAGCCACCACACCAATGAACCAGTATAGTGTTAAATTGGTTAAAGACGAGTGTTTTATCGTCATAAAGAAATGAAGATAATTTGTTGAGAATTAAAACGATAAAACAGGTTTTCTGACTAAAATAGTCTCTAGTTTATTCTGATATAACATATCAGCAGCTTGTCATTGCAACTCTGCATGAGAAATTTTCTAAGGCTCAAAATGTTGAAAAGATGCGCGTTAATGGGTCATTTCCTTATAATAACAGTCCTTTAAAAAGTGAATAATAGCTTGTTAGACGTTATACAAGATTGTTCTAAAATAAAGGACATAAAAAATAAATCATTTGCTTTCAAAGGTAATCAACGGGTGAAGCAGAGATACACTAATTAATTTTCGTTTGCTCAGAGACTTAACCAGAAGGAGGAAAGGTTTTCAGGAGTTAGGGAAGAACAGAAATAGGGGAAAAGATTCCCCAGACGGGCAATAGAGGACAGAAACAGTCACTGAACTCTGTCATCCTATGAGGATTCCAGATATCCCCAGGGTCAGTGAGCGAAAAGGTGGTTTGACTGGATGTTACACGAGGCAACCTAGGAAAAATAAATAAGTAAATAGACAAATGAATGTAAATAAGTAGGTTTTTGCAATATCTGTATTATTAAATTATCGCGTGTAATAAGATTTATGATGAAACATTAAACGGAGATCATCAGTCCCAGGCGATATTGTAACCAGATACACACGGTAATCAACTTTCATTGACGAAGGCGGCAGAGAACATCATTCCCTATTATGGATTTGATATCCTTCAGCAGTTCAACAGATATTCGCTTTATGTTTCTGAAATATTATCTTTGACCAGAAATTGAAAATAAAGCTTCACACAGCCCGGTAATTGTATTGACACTTGTATATTCTTTAGCCATGAATCAATATTCTTCCTCTTTCCATAATTCATACTTCAAGATTAAAGGCGAATTCGGAGTGTATCGTCAGATCAGAGGTTTCAAGCACGAATTTATTTTTATTCAAACGCTTATTTTCAACAGATAATTTCCGCCAGAAATTGTAAATGTTGACAGAAATCAGTGAGACATGGAATCATATTGAATTTCCAAGAATATTAACTCATTTTATCTGTGCTCTCCATGTATTAGCATTCCTAATAGTTTAATTAAAAGGTAATGTGTAATTTTTCACATTCTTTTACCTCTTTATCTAAACAATCCGTGTTCCGAACGTTTTCCCCCCATCGATTGATGAGTCATTGTGAGAGACCACTTTTTCCGTACGAGAAAAATTGTGCCCTATCTGTTCGCCACGATCTACTCGCCTTCAGTTCCGCCTTGTCTCCACTCGTAACGCTTTCTCGTAACTTATTAGGTGTGAAGAATCTCTTCGGCTTTATTTCATCTGTTCAAAAGGAAAATAAAGGTAACCCCCTCTCTCTCTCTCTCTCTCTCTCTCTCTCTCTCTCTCTCTCTCTCTCTCTCTCTCTCTACGAAGAACATGTCAGGGGGAATATGGCAGTGGCTGTGTAGTGATGAAGCAGAATTGAGTTAGCAAAAGCAATAACCGTGTGACCTCAAATATGAACACTTCAGTGCTTTGCCGTGTCCTAGAGGCAATAGGATGAAGAAGGACAGAGGACGGAAGGATAAGAGAGTCAAAGAGACGAGGAACTGGAGTAGGAGGCGGCATGAAAGTAAAGTGAGCATGTCAGTGGAATCGAAGCTTTCAGATCACCTTTCTTATTTTCGCTCGAAAGAAGCCTCCAGTGAAATATCGCTGTGAAAAATGGGTTATTTTATTTCTAAGGAAGTAATTATTTCCTTTGATTTGTCATATTTCACTGGTGATAAGATATTTTTGTCAGTTTCTCGTTCGCTGTTTATTCACTAGCTCAGTTTAGCAGTCAGTTGTATAAAGTCTTGATCAATCCACCATGATCATCCCCTTTGGAAATTTTTTTAGATATCTTTATGACTAATCTATTGTAGCCTAAGTCTCTAAACAATGTACCTTTTGTACTATTGCGTAAACTTAGTAATCGGTATCATTGTTTGTGTTGCTTTTTGCTTGATAATTAACTGTCAAAAGTAATTTTAGCCTTTAGACCGATATTAACCTTTACAAATATTTCAAAACGATGTTATTGCGTCCACGAATGATTAAATTTAGATGCCTTAAAATTGTCGAATAAACTAATGAATCCGTTCTTTTAATCTGCACATTATTAATCTAGCCTCCATGAACGATGATTGAATTAGGTTAACATATCTGTAATTTGAGAAATTATTTTAGCCTGATTTATCAAGCTGATTGTAATCTTTTTAGGTAGTCATTGTCAAGATCATTAGTTGTGTGCGACGCTAAAACATCAATTACTAGGCCTGAAGTAATGTTACACTTCCGATCTGAAGCCAAGAATAGAGCATTAGAGCCAACGTAGATTACCATTCCAAGGAGCATCTCTCAGGCATAAGTAATGCGCAGAAGTTTCTTCGGCACAATCGAGTTTTCTGTCCGGTGGTGGCCTCAGCCACGGCCCATTGAACTCTTAGCCTCGGCCCATGAAATTCAGCCACGGTCCAGTGATGGCATATGTTCTTGGTACCTATAGCGTGGCCAGAAATACGATTATGGTTGATTTTAACCTTAAATAAAATCAAAACAACTGAGGCTAGAAAAAAGTTAAGTATACCTTGGTTTTACCAGACCACTGAGCTGATTAACAGCTCCCCTAGGGCTGGCCCGAAGGATTAGACTTATTTTACGTGGCTAAGAACCAATTGGTTACTTGGTAACGGGACCTATAGCTTATTGCGGAATCCGAACCACATTGTAGCGAGAAATGAAATTCTATCACCAGAAACAAATTCCTCTAATTCTTCATTAGACTGCCGGAGACTCGAACTCGGGCCTAGCGAGTGCTAGTCCACAACTCTATCAACCCGCCTAACGAGGAACTAACTGCTGCATTTTGGTACGTTTGATGATTGGAGGGTGGATGATCAATATACCTATATCCAGCCCTCTAGCCTCAGTAGTTTTTAAGCGCTGAGGGCGTACGGAGAGACAAAGCCGGCACAATAGTTTTCTTTTACAGAAAACTGAAAAGTGCAAAAAGTTATTGGTTCAGAAGCGTTGCTGATAGAAGCCAGAACACCAACCTAAAACTTCCGAGGACAGTAAAGCATCGTTTTCCCTTCGAGAAAAAGAACTGCTCTCACAGAAATATGATATTTGATCTTCAGTTTGTTTTGCATGCTCCAGTTTGTCAGTACTAACGGTAATTCACTTGCTAAATGCAAGTGAAAAATGAAATAATGAATAATGAAAGACGTGAATTTGAAATTGCTTGTTTTTTCAAGGAAAATTTAGTTATTGAAGGCGCTGGCTTTGTGCTTACGAAATACCACTGTTTTACCAATAAATTCATTTTATAAGTCTCTTCAGATCTTACATCCTTTACTTACGTTGCCCAGCCACCAAAGCGGATATTTTAGATAAGTAAAAAAAATGAATCAGAGTACCGAAGCCCACTCCTGCCAGTAAGTTTAAAATCTACTGGGTATCATGGAGATATTCACCCACAGTCTGAGGCTTATGTCATTCGCTTAACTATCGAACGCTCTAGGATATGATGCCCTGTGGTCAATTGTAGTGGCTCGAAAATGAGTGAAGGAACCTGACCTGAAAATATTTACTGGATGTTCGAATATATATATATATATATATATATATATATATATATATATATATATATATATATATATATATATTGCATATATACTGTATGTATATATACAATCAGTAAGCTACAAACGTCCTTTAATATCAATTCGGTCTACCTCGGAAATAATATATTTTCATATATGTTACCGAAGGAATTTTTAATTGATAATAAGTTCGTCGTCCCGTGGGCTCGAACCAACGAAGGACAAGAACTCAGGACTACAGTGGACGCTTTAATCCACACGGCCAGCAAGTGAGGTATAAGTGGATATCGGCTCCCACCAACAAATCCCCCGTTGAACTCAGGTGTTTGTATTTAGAGACGATATCCACCACCTCTGCCATGTTAACCGTGTAGTGCGTTTGTCGCACGCAGCCATATTATGACTTTTAATCACATCACCGTGATTCATATACAATTGTATATGAATCACGGTGATGTGATAAAAAGTCATATGTATATATATTATACATTCATATGTATACATATACATTATATGTATGAATGTATAAAATATTATATATATACATATATATCTATATATATGTATATATATGTATATTCATAGGCCTATGTATATATATATATATATATATATATATATATATATATATATATATATATATATGTATATATAATATACATACAGTATACATATCAGTAGATTTACAAAGAGGAAGATGAAGTTGGGTGGAAGCAGAACTTTGTTTAATTGTTAACAGATAAAATACACATAGCAAATGTATTGTCTAATTCTCTTATATAGGAAACACGTGGAGGAAAACTCCCCTTTGCATCTTCACTATAAGCTTTACAAGCTGTTATAACACTACTGTCAAAATATATAGATTTTATATCTTTTATGCATGACCTGGTCTATTCTGTTTGCGAGTACATAAATGGTTGTAATATTGGGTGAGGGATTTATTGTCATACTAATCATCATCATCATCATCATAATGATAATGACAAAAACTTTATTATTAATAATCATAATAGGAAACAGAAATCGGGTACTTGTACTGAGTTCCAAGCCCAAATTAATGACCTTATTTTACCAAAAGGTTTATATCAAGCCCACAACAGCATAAACTAAAATAAATAAATTTATAAAAATCATGTCTGAGAAACTGTTTGTCACCTAAAAAGAAATTATGCTAAAAACAAGGATGTTTCTAATCAGCTTATTTTCTAAACTCATGTCCAAGATTTGCTTGTCAATTATATAGCAACAAATATCTAACTTGGTATATGAACTGGTATGCGATCATGGAAAGTAAGAGAAGGTCACCCTTATCAGGGTCATAAACAAGGTTAGTCGTGACCTAGCTGTTCGAGTGTCATCGAAAGAGAAGAGAATGATGTGTAATAATAATTCTTAGGAATCAAAAACCATCAAAATTAGCTACGAAAATTCACCCTAGATGCTCGGGAAGACTTGTGGCGGCAATTGTTTTACCTGATCTCTCTTTTGAAATACCAAAAATTGGTATTTTGTATATTTCATTCATGCGATTGTTTGAAAAGAACATTGAGATTGCAAGCCAAAATACACAGCATTTTCAATAAAAACAAGTAAAAAATGCGACGAAGTTTCTTCGGCGCAATCGAGTTTTCAGTACAGCCGCTACAACGTATAATCAAGGCCACCGAAAATAGATCTATCATTCGATTGTCTCGGTATAATGCTGCATGAGCCGCGGCCCATGAAACTTCAACTACGGCCCAGTGGTGGCCTGTCCTATATAGTTGCCAGAGGCTCGATCATGGCAAACTTTAACCTTAAAATAAAAATACTTAGGCTAGTTTAGAGGGCTGCAATTTGGTATGTTTGATGATTGGAGGGTCGATGATCAAGGTGCCAATTTGCAGCCCTCTAGCCTCAGTACATTTTAAGATCTGAGTGCGGACAGAAAAAGTGCGGACGGACAGGCAAAACCGGCACAACAATTTTCTTTACAGAAAACTAAAAAACTACCGTAACACTGAAGCCATTTGTGGTATTTTAAAATCGCAGCTCACCACACAGAATAGTTTACCCTGAAATAAAATGACACCAGTTTCACAAAGTGCAAAATACAACATTTTAAATAGTTTTTGCAAAAAATGTTTGGATTCAGCTGGGAGAACCAGCGCTGTAATTCAGAATTATGAAACGTTCGCTCCGAGCTCAGGAAACGAAAAATGATTCGACTATGAAATGTTGGTATTTTGATTCTAAAATGGAATTTCAACCTCCACAATCGGGTTTATTTCAGCAGTAATGAGTCAAGTGATCAGGTTAGCAACCGCAATAATCTTTAAAGGGTCCTACGAAAATCGAGGAAGGAAAATAATAATAATAATAATAATAATAATAATAATAATAATAATAATAATAATAATAATAATAATAATAATACATTCTGGAAGTGCTGAAGTAATTTCGATACTAATACATTCTCTTCAATGTTATCCTCACCATCCCATTGTGAGTGTTGAAAAGTAAGAGTAAACTTAACGTAAAAACTTACCCAGCTTTCAGGTAACTGTTTTGTCACACTGCTACTTAATTCTACTTCTAATCAAGCTGTTGGATACTTGGATATGTACTGTACATACACAAAATATACATATATATATATATATATATATATATATATATATATATATATATATATATATATATATATATATATATATATATATATATATATATATATATATATATATATATATATATATATATATATATATATATAGTATATATGTATATATATATATAGTATATATGTATATATATATATATATATATATATATATATATATATATATATATATATATATATATATATATATATATATAAAAAAATCAGCTCGTGAGACCCCTCCGTGCAACACTCAAAAAGTGCCTGATCACAAAGCCCTTTGTAACAGTACTGTACACCACCCATTTTGCCCATAAAAACCCCAAAATACTTTTTACAAAAACCGTTATTTGTTGAGCAGCACGAAGAATAATAATAAAAAAACCATAGGTACAGTTTATACAATACTATACTGTATAGTAGTAACAAGAAAACAATTTAAACTAAACGTAAATGATCAAATTACGATTATGTGTGTGTCCCACAGGACAGTGCGGAGCACAAAATGCACGTTAGCCTGGATGGGGGGTGATGAACGACCATTACCATTTTAATTGTTTTCATCGTTTTTTTATTAGGAAAATTATGACAAGACACCAAGAAATAAAAAACGAAATGGCAAGGGAGAGAGCGAAGGGAAAGGATGTGTGCGTGTATGTAAGTACAGGTATTTAAAGGGAGTTTCTTATGGCAGTATCAGAATGCCTCCTCTCTCTCTCTCTCTCTCTCTCTCTCTCTCTCTCTCTCTCTCTCTCTCTCTCTCTCTCTCTCTCTCTCTCCACGCGTGCACACACGATGCCATAACACTTGCGCTAGTGAAATAGAAATGCTGTAGCGTCACCTGACACTTTCTGATCGTGTTTTCGCTTGTTGGTATGGGGAAGGATTTCAATTTCCTCAGAATTTCTTTTCCCACTCAATCTTTTCTGTGTGTAACTGTGCAAGATCGAAAATGTGTAAAGTGAACCGTGTATACTGTAAGTCCAACTGTGTGTGTATATATATATATATATATATATATATATATATATATATATATATATATATATATATATATATATATATATATATATATATATATATATATATATATATATGTATATATATATATATATATATATATATATATATATATATATATATATATATATATATATATATATTACTAACAGGACATCATGGAAACTAGATGTTATCTAGTGGAGATATTTATTCATAAAAAAAAGTTGCAAGCTTTCCAAGACTAACAGTCCTCATTGCCAAGTGTCCGTAGAATGACGGGACACGTCGTCCAGCTGTATTTATATCTGTGGGGAGGATTAAATAAGAGTCCTTGTTCCTGTTATTACCTTTCTACTCTTGTGGCCCGCCCTCGTGACCTTGGCCTTTCTCTGCTGGCTGCTTCTTCCAGGTGTTCTTTTCCATGGTTTCTTGCGTTTGCGCGTTTTCATTTCTGTTGTAGAGTATTAAGATTTTCATGATAGCCTGTCTTCAAATCCGTTTCCAGTGTTGCATGCCATTACATCGTTAGCCCATTTTATATATATATATATATATATATATATATATATATATATATATATATATATATATATATATATATATATATATATATATATATATATATATATATATATATATATATTTACCCATAAAAAACACCAACGGGGAATATTTAGCAGCGTTATATTCCGGGAACAACTGTTTTTCTCAACTATCAGTTGGTTTCGCAATACAACGCTGTAAAATCTGCCCCGCTTTGTATTTTTAAGGGTAACCGTTATTTCTGATGGAATTCTGTTTTAACAGAAAATATTTGTAGTGATATATATGTAAATCATTTTGCGAGAAGCCTGTCCTGTGGTGTACGTGATGCTTTCGAAATTCCGCTCCTTCCTCGTAATTTAGATCAAAGGAGTGAGGATAGGAAACGATAACAAGAACAATTTTCTTTATATTTTTCAACAGTAACAAGGAAACTAAGGCCATGAAAAGTATAATGTTGCTAATTCAGTATCATTAGTTCCTTCTACCTTTTTGAACTCAGGGAACTCTCGCTAAACACAGTGGAAATATAACTTGGACAACTGATTTCTCTGAGGAAAGCCAGGAGGAGACACTGAAGAAAAGACTAGGACTAGTAGCCAAAGCGGGTGGTCAGTTGCTGTTTCATTCTGGAATTCCAGTGAGTGAGGTGTCATAATCAATTCCATGAAAAAAAATCACAGGAAAAAAGTCACAATAATCTATCCTAGATAGTGACCCCCGGGTTTTGACCCGGTAATGTGTCACCCTTGCAGCGTGTTTAGTACAAGGTCGTTGGGGATTTCTGTAAACACATAAGCTAAGGACTGTAAATATCAAAAAGCTAATGACCTCCAAAAATAATGTGAATTTTTCCCTGTGATTTTATCACCGGCCACCATGAACTAATGTGACTTTTTTCCTAGCCAAAATTGTGACTTTTTTTTCCTGTGACTATTATCAGCTACTTCATAAACTCTCTTTTTATTATAGCGGTCTACTTTTATGAGCCAAGTAACATTCTTCTTCAGATGTTTTTGATCTTCCAAATTGAAGATGAACTGGAAGACATCTTTCAAAGTGCTATGGCGACGCTACAGGGCCATAATTGCCCCTAATGTAGGCATCTTGCCCATCAAACAACGCGAGATGTTGAAAACATTGATAGCAATATTGAAGTCCAGCAGGTTCGTTAACCATGGCGTTAATAATATCAGCCACCTGAATTTGCAAGCACAAAGGGAAGGTGGTGCCAGATACTTGAAGACTTTCATGTGGCGTTAACAGTGGCAGTGCCGGTTGAGAGTGTAGACCCTGCGGTGGTTCTCAGTCTTTTTTTAGTGATGGCACCCTAACTAATATAATCGTTGCCGTGGCACCCCTTTTTCACCATCCCAACATATCGCGTGAATTAACTTCTTATATGAAGAATAAAATTATCATCCATACTATATATATATATATATATATATATATATATATATATATATATATATATATATATATATATATATATATATACATATATATATATATACATACATATATATATATATATATATATATATATATATATATATATATATATATATATATATTATATTTAATATACATATATATATATATATATATATATATATATATAATATATATATAATATATATATATATACATATATATATATATATATATATATATATATATATATAATATATATATATATATATATATATATATATATATATATATATATATATATATATATATATATATATATATATATATATATATATATATATATATATATATATATATATATATATATATATATATATATATATATATATATATATATATATGTATAATATATATATATATATATATATATATATATATATATATATATATATATATATATATATATATATATATATATATAATATAATGTAATATATGTTAATATGTTAGAGTAGACACACTGATAATTATATATGAAGACTTCTGCAAACTTTTTGTGTTTTTTTTTACAAATGTTCATTGAGGTGATGTAGCCAAGACAAAATTCATGACAATCTTAAGGCTTCTTTAGAGCACTGTCTGTGGCATTCTTTCGACATAAACAGCCCTTATAACTGCTGATGGCAAGTTGCCAGCGAGTATATAGGAGTAACATTTGCATTAATAATGGCAGTAGGGGTAGTGGTAATAATGGGTTTAGTATCGTTGGTGGTAGCAGTAATATTTTATAAACTTTAGTAGCAGAAGAATTTTCAGAAAAACAAAGGTGATGACAGAAGTATCTAAAGTAATAATTGCAACGGTGGATGAGTAGCACTTGTGGCAGTAATGGCAATGTGTATTTTATATAAAGTAAATGGACCTAAACGACAGTAAACGCCACTCTCATAATTAAAAACTATTCGTCGTTAACTTGAATGTAAATGCCGGTAACACATAATAATTTCCCGTTTCAAGAAGTTCTGACAAGACCACGAGCTCGTCCCTGTTCAGGAAGCAAAGAAAAGAGCGGAAACGGATAAAAAGCGAGAGAGGCGCGAAATGATATAGAGGGGAAATAGCTCAAGAGAAGATTAATTTCTTTTATGAGGAAATTATCGCAGAAAGCTGCAAGAAAATATTGTATCATTAGTGGCGCCACAGTGATAAATTGTTAAAGAAATTACTCTCTCTCTCTCTCTCTCTCTCTCTCTCTCTCTCTCTCTCCAGAGGCTTTTCTGAAGCTTGACTGGAAATTCGTCTTCAGAGAAAGGTCAATGAATGTGGTTACATTAATAAAACATGAAATAGTAGACGGGAAGTGTGGAATGCGTAGAGAGTGGACACCTTTCCTGCCTGCCTGCAGCCTTATATAGATTAATTGGGCCATTTGCTGACCATGCATCAGCCGAAAGCAACTTTTTTTTTTTGCCATACACACACACACACACACACACACACACACACACACACACACGTACTGTACATGTTAACAGGTACAAGGCTTCATACACGTTGCGCCCAATTACTTCGCCTTTTCTCGGAGAAAAGTAAATTACTGCCGTGAAGTTCTGTATTTTCTTATTTTATGATGTTTTTATATTGATTCAATGCATTTCAGTTTTTCTTTTTCTTTAAGCTTTGATGATAGTTCTTTTACGACCTCACTAATACAATGATTGCAGAAACTAACTCAGAGAAGAGAGAGAGAGAGAGAGAGAGAGAGAGAGTCAAATAAAGAACGACACGATTTTTCTCACTAACCACCTCTGTCTGTGGAATTTAATTTCCCAATCCAACTTCACGTAGGGCTAGCGATGTAGAATGAAGAACAGACGCCAATAAAGGAGAAAGCGCTGAGCGATAATGCTTCCGTCAGATCCGCCATACCGACTGGAAATCTGTTGCAAGGGAACAAAATCAGAACCCACCCAACTCTCAACCAACAGTGTAAGCACAAAGATCGCATACCAGAAGAGTGAATCTGAAACAAGTAAAAATGCACCGAAGTTTTTCAGCGCAATCAGTTGTCTGTACAGCTTATTATGCTGTATGAAACTCTCAGTCATGGCCCGGTGGTGGACTGTGTTGTTAGCACCTATAGCGGTGCCAGACACTTTTGATCATAGCTAACCTTAACATTAGATAAAATAAACATTACTGAGGATAGAGGATGCAATTTGATGTTTGTTGATTGGAGGGTGGATGATCAATATACCAATTTGCAGCCCTCTAGCCTCACTAGTTTTTAAGATCTGAGGGCGGACAGAAAAAGTGGACAGACAGACAAATAGCCACATCAATGGTTCTCTTCACAGAAAAACTAAAAAAGGAGAAATTCAATGACCAGACTTTGATAAGGGAAACCAGCGAGAAACGTTATCTGCCATAGATCGTGCCCAGCTCCCGCCTTCAAAGGAACAAAAATAAATGCTTCAGAAAGAATAATTGGAAAGGAGTTTTTCTCCTGTGAAAGAATGTTTCTTTGAATCTTCGATTCCCCTTACCTGATGTCATTCTTGTAATGAGGAGTAGAACTGCATCAGGCAGACAACCAGTGATAACTAACACCACACATACAGTGACTTTATATGGAACTGAGAATGACATCTGAAGCAGAAACAACTTCAGTCACTAGGGACTGAGATCGATTTTAATTTTAAGATATCTCACGAACACTAAATTTTTTCAGTAAATAGGAATATTTTTAGTTAATACAATCTCTTTTTGCCGTTCAGCATGCATCCTTTACGTAAATGTAAAGATATTTAATTTATTGGCTTTATTCCTAATCGTATCCAATTCCTCTCAGTATTTTCAGGTCCATATGCACGCAATGCCTGTAAAACAGTGATATTTTCTGAACCTTATCATTTGTGGCCAGAATAGAGAAATGCACACATCTCGAGTTTCCACACCTCGAATCTAGATCCCCACTACTTCAAATGCATGCTGTGGGGCTATCAAGCAATGGTAGGCTACAACATGTCTCTGTCCCATGGTAAATTTACCAGGTACTAATTCATTCACCCTTTCAAGGGAAAGTGTTTACATCTTCGCAATACCTAACAGAATAAGACTCTAAAAATTCAATGAGAGGGGCGAAAGTTCTTTTACTAATTTTAGGAAATCTCAGGAAATGTACAAAGAAGGTAATGAAATATGAATAATAGAGTATTCACTCAATGTCCAAAAAGCGAATAAAGCATTTCGACCAAAATAAGTTCCCTTATCTAATTGTAAAACAATAATATGTGTAAATTCAAGCAAAGGAAGCAAGCATAAAGAAGAAACCACTGTATAATGTTTCAGTTCCTCCTCATTTTCTTGTTTGCTTGCAGTCAGAGACCGAGAAAATGGCTGGCCAAATAGGAAAAGTCTTGCAATTTTGAAGATGTTCTGAAATATGAGACATACACGTCCAGGGGGAAACACACAGCCATCAAAACTTCCTTTGGGAACTAATGAGGTGAATCTGTATAGCATCTTACGTCTCGGAGATCAAACCATTGTTAAAAAATAACAGGGTATATTAATGGATCTTTCTCTTGAAAGTCCACAAGGACTGAAAGAAGTGCAATGATTAAAGGAATGAAAATCTTTTCCCG
The DNA here is from genome assembly GCF_040412425.1 of Macrobrachium rosenbergii. Taxonomy (NCBI): domain Eukaryota; kingdom Metazoa; phylum Arthropoda; class Malacostraca; order Decapoda; family Palaemonidae; genus Macrobrachium; species Macrobrachium rosenbergii. The sequence goes on along the minus strand of NC_089794.1, from coordinate 54,455,146 downwards.
GAGCCTACACAGAAATAAATCCTCTACGTAGCGCCCATCAGAAAGCAACAGGATGAGGTTGTCATACGCTTCGACATGTGACTGACAGGTGACATCCTGGGGGATGTCTCATCGAATGAGAAATGCGGGAGAGCTCAAAGACTCCCGGAGGACCTGCTCCTTTTCGAACGCTCCTCCAGATGGTTTTTTACGGTCTGGGGGTGGGGGACCTTCAGGAAATCTCGGACAGACACTAGGTAAAGAGTTTCAGGATAAGGATCGATGCTTTCTCGAACTTCTCAAAGGGCTCGAGACTAGGAATGAATTATTATAATCATTTATAAAACGAGAAAAGCCCAGGAAGGCTAAGATGCACTGAAATTATTCCTTCATAATGAAACATAACTCAAGGATATTGCAAGCCACATTAAGGCATAAGGATTTTACTTCATTTTATTGCTTCTGTTGTATGTACAGAACATGAAAAGATTAAATAATTTCTGTACTTAATGGCCATTAGACATCACAAGAATCCTTTACAAATATTTCAACTTTCCAGTCCTTGAAAAATTTTTTTACTCCATTTTGATGGTCATTGAGATGTGAACACAAATGGATTTCTTCCTGTTTATTTTTTTATACTTATTCCCAAGTTGGTCGTTACTTTTCTAAGTTAGCCAAAAAGGCTTTACATTTTGAACATTTTTCAAAAACCGGCACTGTTATTGCATAAGCCAAGAAGTATTGAGTGGTAAGATCTTGCCCATGCCGATCACCGTCCTATTTCTGTAACTCCAACATAACTTAATGTTTCTGAACAGGTGATTACATTCTGAGTACCTATGCTGAAGGCAAACATTTGTTCCCTAGTTTGTTGTGTGGCCTTTGCAAAAGTCTGGATGCTGGATATGCGCTATTTTCAGTTTCTTTGCGACCATTCGTTCTGTTTTACACATCTTATTACAAACAAATACTCTAGCCTAATCGCTTGGCCTTCAGTTTTGTTCCACATGTATGTTTGCCAGTTTTTTATAGTAATATGATAATAATAATCCAGGAGGAAGTTAGGTGGGTTATCTACGGAGAACAATGGTATTGCCTGAACTACGGAATTGGGTATCTTAAAATTACGACCGGTTCTCTTCTGGGAACAACACGTTTTAAACTTTTATTCTTTCAAATTTTTTACTTCGATGGATGCTTTAGTGTTTTAGTCAGATTGAGAAGGAGAATCAAGCAGGTTCTCGAAAAGTCTTGTTTTGTAAATATATTTCTGATATATATTTATATTTACATCATTGTAGATTTTTTCACTACTACTACTACTACTACTACTAATAATAATAATAATAATAATAATAATAATAATAATAATAATAATAATAATCTACTACTATTGCAGACTTCATAATGTATGCTAAAGTGTGGCTGAAATGAGCCTTTATTCCATTTTCGAAAACATTTCAGTTCGAATTCCTCTTCACCCAATTATACAGGACTCAGACACACAAAGTTTCACGGGTAACTGACGCGATAATTTAAGGGAAAAAAAGTGAGTCTTAACAGGGTGAATACCTCAGGAGGAGATAGAGATCACCATCACCTAAAGTGCAAACCAAAATTGCTATTTCCCAATTTCACCATTGGCAGTAAGGATCGCCCAAACCCAAAGCTCCTCAAAATGAAGTTACTTCATCTTGTGAGTTTTTTCCAAGTCACTAGTGGTGGGCGCAGGAAGGAAAGTAGTTAATGAGTCATTAGCGCTTAATTCACCTACTACAGACGCAAATGCTGATATGATCAGCGTTGAAGCAGCCATAATGGTTATCCGTAGCTAGTTAGACTGCATGGGACAAATCTGCTCAGGGGAGAAGAGTAACATGATAGAGGCGAACAGCTTGCTTAGTACAGACCTTCACGCCTGAAAGGGAGTGAAGGCCTTCTTAAAAGGAGGTGGGGAGCTTTTTTCATCATACGAGCCCTGAAGTGCAAATACAAGAGGCACGAAAGATGACTTAGGAAATGAGAGCTAGTGCTCAAATTTCCTGAGTATCGTAGTAAGTTTATGTGACCATGAATAAGATTGGTGATATACTGTAATGCCCTAAATTTTTTTCCCAGTATAGATACTGTAGGCATATGTGAAGGGAAATAAAACTTTCATATCCA
>NC_089794.1:54382858-54452498 GCF_040412425.1 Macrobrachium rosenbergii | reverse complement strand
AACTGCCACATCGACAACTTATCTTCTAAGTTCCCTGAAACTTTCAAGGTATGCCAGTCACAGAGTCTTGAATCCCAAAAAAGAAAAACAAACAAACAGACAGACAGACGACAAACAAGAGAAACAAAAAGAAAGCCCAACATCATTGGTATGATTCGAATCTTCGTACGACAGTCGCTCCAAGTAACTTCACCAAAGCTGTCTCTGCAGGAGTCGGAATCAAAGCGCGAATGTTGGTATTTCTTCATTTTGCTTCTTTATTTGAGGTCAATGCGGTATCTAAAAAGTGAGGAAATGGAGAAGTTAAGAGCACACTGTAGCTTTTAGATGCAAACATCAAATAATAAAGTAACAGTATACTGTACATACACATATATGCATATATAATGCAAAATGTCCTACAGGACAATATAGGAACGTTATGGTATGGAATGGAATATAGAATTAAGGGCGTAGGCCACGCGCTGGGACTAATGAAGTTATTCAGCGCTGAATGGGAAAGTTGAGAATAGAGAGGTTTGGAAGATGTAACAGGAGGAAAACTCACAGTTGCACAATGAAACAATTGTTAGAAATGGTAGATAACAAGATGGAAGAAAGAGAATTTGAACGAAGGTACAGCAAAGGAATGAAAGGGCTGCAGCTAAGAGCCGAAGGGCTGCCGCAAAGAACTCCTGCGCATGCTGCCTACTATGCACCGCGTGAGGTACCTCGGACGGCAATTAACCCCTCCACGGAGGAGGCTATGTGGTATTACTAACTTCTCTCTTTATACATTAAGCCTGAAACAAGACCTTAAAAACCCTCTGGCCTAATCCTATAGCTAGATTCTGCTCGCCTCTTGCCACCTTCCGACAGATGCCATGTCATCCAGCCCTCAAGCCTGGATCTCTGTCACCACTGGGGACATTTCCACTCCTCGGGACCCACATGCACATCTGAAACTTTGACTCAAGATTTAGTCTACTAGCCATTGCATAACAGTAGTAATAAGAGCAAGGGGGTTGAAAGCCCTTTGCTACGGCAGCAGAGGTGATACCGGAGCATTTCCGCGACCACTAGAGCTCTACTACCTAAACAAGCTCATCCGCCATTGGACAAGTCACATTTGTCAAGCCACTGCAGTAGTGTCAAGAACTACAGACCGACCAACCATGATCAGATTTTCATCCTAAAATAAATGTTCAAAACAAGCTCCAATGAAAACGTAGACGGCAAGCAATGGCTTTGATGTACAGTAGAATAGTGTAAATAATGATATCAAGACATCATGTCCTGGCTTGGAAGGCAGAAGTCACTGATCTATAAAAGCAGACTTGATATGCCTCCAGAGAGTTTGGGGTTTTTCCTACATATTGAGGATAAAGCCCATACCATAAACTGACTGAAGCTGAGCTGGTTTTCAAAAGTAGTTGTCCATACAAAAAGGAATCTCTGCTGAATCTGCTATCATCAATCAAACCAACAATATGAACCTGTCAGGAGGACATTGGAAATTCGGATGACATCGACAAGGTTTAATCTTTCAGGCTGCTTTAAAAAGGTGTTTCAGAAATACGACCACCAGACGCATCGCCAGACGGGAGCTAAAGCCAAAAATCACAGGGAATACCTTGATTTCCATCCCTTCCTGGATCAATGGCCCACTGGCCGTATGTTTTGTATATATACCCTTGTATCTATCATCTGTCCATATTTTACCAGTGAACAGGGTACAGAAGAAGTGTTCGAAATATGGTTGAAATGTTAATACAGTGTTTATGGCCTTATTTTCAACGAATACTGTTGTAAAAGTAAAAGACACTCATATATATATATATATATATATATATATATATATATATATATATATGTATATATATATGTATATGTATATGTATATATATGTATATGTATATGTATATGTATATGTATATGTATATGTATATGTATATGTATATGTATATACAGAAAAATTTAATATACTCTTTATTTAAGGAAATTCAAACATCATTTTCTACATATCTACCCATCTAACTCTCTGCACACTTTTCAAGGCGCTGTTTCCAATTTCTCTGCAACCCTTTGTGAGAAATTTGTCTTTCTATTAAAACCATGTTGAAACTGCATGTTTAGTGTTAACAAAGATTCAAAACCGGACTCTCTTAAGTGTTCCTTGAGTTTTGGGAACAGGAAAATCTGGAAGGAGCAAGATCAGGACTATAAGGAGGATGTGGAAGAGTTTCCCACCTAAATTTCGCAGGACTTCTCTTGCAACCCTGATGAATGTAAAGTTGGAGCGTTATCATGATGGAACAAAAATTCTGCGGTGCAACTTTCTTTCGACGTTTTTTAAATAATGCAGTCTTCAGTACATGTTACTTAATGCAAATTATCATTTAGTTATATAACCGAAACACACTACTGGAATAAAAGAAATAAAAAAAATTCCAGTTCGAGGAAGCCATCAGATATGGTGGAGCCAATTTACAGTAAAGGGCCAATCCAGTCAATATATCGAGGTATGCGGTCTTATACAACACTTGAGGAAATGGTGTGTTCACCCTGTTATGCGATGGGGACTATATATATATATACTGTATGTATGTATATATATATATATATATATATATATATATATATATATATATATATATATATATATATATATATATATATATATATATATATATATATATATATATAATATTATATATATAAAGAGAGATATAATAGATAGAGAGAGAGCAGAGAGAGAGAGAGAGAGCCTGCAAGAGCGACAGCCGTCCACCATTCCGCAATAAAACGTATACCGTCTCAATGGAAAGCCGAAATCAATGTCAATAAAACATACTTTATTTGCCACCACTCCGTTCACTAAGGCCAAGGAGATGCGTACTCGGCAAACGATATAACTTGGAGCAATTCGCAACGATATATTATTCTCACTGCAAGCAAACATACCCAAACATGCAAGCAAACTAGCGCACAAAAGACAATTCCGCCTGGAATGTAGAGTACCAGGTGACCAAATGGCGTTTACTTTTTCGGAACTGAGCAATTTGCCTCCTCATTCAAAGGGAAATGGCTTCCTTTGTCCTGTTCGGGAAGAGTTCTAAATGAATCTTATTTCATTAGTACTCAGAATAGAGAAAGAGAAAACAGGTTGGAAAAACATCATCTTATGAATACCCGACCTCGCTTTCACATGAAAAGGACGGCGCTTTTTTTTTTTTTTTTTGCTTTACTCATAACGAATTTTAATGACTTAATAAAAGCCCTACTAGAGCTACATAGCAAAGACTATGTACGGACGTCTTGGCTGCGAAGTATATTACTGAACGATCCTAACAATTAATGGCAGATCTGACTTTTATAGAGAGACGGTGCTGTATTCAGGGAATACTGAAAAATAGGCAGATTTCTTATTGCAGACGCTTAGGGAATGAAGCATTTAAATTGGTTAAAGCTTATATTCATGACTTTCAAGCGCTATATGTGAGATTACGAACCCACATAAAAAAGTCCATTGATGACGAGAGTGGGGAAGGCAACTATTCAAGATTCAAGCAGCACTGCTCAAAATATCTGCAAAAAAAGCAAAGTGAGGCGACCTGGCGACAGAGATAAAGTGACTCCAAACTGATTGATCATAGTCAGTCTGATGCAAGTTTGTATCAAGAAACAAACATCAAACAAATTGGAAGCACAGGCATGGTCAAACAATCTGTGAAAGCCTGGTATTCTGCTCTATGAAGAAGATTAGTGCGTGAAGAGCTTCTCATTCTACAGGACAATACTTCGTACGATGACGGATAAGTCCTCTGAGGTCTGAAGGGGCTGCTCAGAGGAGTACACTCGGCACCTAACGAACACTTGCAACTTCCTAGACGACGACTTAACCAGGCCCAGAATACAATCCTTCCAAGAAACTGTAACTATCAATTTACAGGCATTTTATTATTAGGCCATTAACGAATGACAGTCTAATACAATTCTTTGTTGTAAAGAATCTCAAATGGCAAGAGAGCAAGAGAGAGAGAGAGAGAGAGAGAGAGAGAGAGAAGGAAAACAAGACTTCACATGATTATCTACTGAATGGGGTTCGTTGATTCTGGCTACGTTGAAAATTAAATCCTCCATCAAATCTCTCTCTCTCTCTCTCTCTCTCTCTCTCTCTCTCTCTCTCTCTGGTCATCAGCGGATTTGTTATTTCACCCTTTCCGTTATTTTTTCTGTTTTACGTAAGTGCATATTGAACGGTATTTTCACGTCTTTACGCTCAGTACGTTTATTTCTTGGATGGACCTGCTGCTTCAAAGACTATTCATTGTTTCCACCCAAAGCATATTTGTCTAAAATACAATCTTGTTGAGCCCAGGTATGTTGCTGCCTTGAATGAGCACAAGCACAGATTCAATTCAAATATCCTATGAACTTTGATCTTCATTTCTAACTAGTAGTTCCTGGTTCGGCAGAACACAGCTAATTCTTACTTCCTCTGTTCCTAGATTTCTGAGCCTTTGACTTCTTTCCTAAATTGAGCATGTTTATGGATATCTCTGGCTTCACAATGGATTCAGAATATTTTGCTGCCAATGAAATGAACTCGGCAGATTATGGTCCCAGCACACGTTTTTTTTTTTTTTTTTAACAGCCATGTTTACTGCTATGCCAGAAAAGTTTAAATTAAATGTTTTACATGGAATTGTTATAACAACGGTCAATCCTAATGCTTTCATCTACTCAGTTTTCGAAGAAATTGGAAAAGGAATTTTAAATAGAAATGCTTATATCTCCTAAAACGATAGGCCTGCGGCTTGAATATCGGTACAAACTCGCCGAATATCTAAACAAAATCAGACCGAATCTCGGAACAAACGTCATATGGTTCAGGGAAAATATAAATAATGTATGAATCTAATGTTATTCTTTGACGAAATATCGCTTATTCTGTAGTGATTTATCAGGAACTCACAAGATATTTGCTTAGGTATGTCGTATAAACCTGGAAGAGAGAGGTTACATATATAACTTATTTATGTAAAACTAGAAAGTGATCAAATATTCATTGGTCCTTGACAAAAATCACAGTGAATAAAATAACGATACATAAAGAGACAGGCTTCTTATAAAAGACAAAAAAAAGTTGCTGTCACTGACATCCTCTAATTGCTGAACTGTTTCCATTATTATTGCTTTTAATTACAATCAATACAGCGTCTTTTGGACAAATCATACACTTCTTGCCTCATTTTTTTGTACTTTTCCTCTCGCACATTTTCATCTGCATCATTATTCATACTGTGATTAATCCCAAATTCTATTTCCCTTTACGACACTATCTGCATGTCTGTCAGGTTTGACGGACACCATTGTCCACGAGACACACTACAAATTCTCTGGGATTTCAAGTCCCCGAACGCCTCTGTTTCATTCCAAAATTTAACTCCCTTAAGATGAAGTCTTCACAACTAATCTTTAGCTCTCCTATTTTGTTGGAAAAAAAAAAGTCGGTTAGTTCACTGTCTCAAGACGTCATGCCCTAATGGAAGGGACAGACGTCCTGGAGGCAACAATTAATCTTTCGAAGAAGGCCATCATCTTCCAAGCTAAGTCCAGCAGGTGTGGAAACAATGCAAGAGTGGGGTGTGACAGGGGGTCTATAAAAATTCAGCGTTTCCATCCTGGGCTGGGAACCCAGTTCTGACCAGTCTAACAGCTTCATTAAGCCGAATATCAAGGTCCACCCCAAATGATCCCACTCCTCCAATGACATGGGTTGATGAATGAAAAAAAAAAAAAAAATCAAACCATTGTTGAGTTTTTTCATTCACCTGTAACATCGTCATCAAGAACAAGTAAAAAATGCGCCGAAGTTTCTTCGGCGCAATCGAGTTTTCTGTACAGCATATAATGCTGTATGAAACTTTCAGCCGCGGCCCATGAAACTCTCAGCCACAGCCTGTGTTGTTGGCACCTATAGCGGTGCCAGACGCACGATCATGGATAAATTTAACTTTAAATAAAATAAAAACTACTGAGGCTAGAGGGATGCAATTTGGTATGTATGATGATTGGAGGGTGGATGATCAACATACCAATTTGCAGCCCTCTAGCCTCAGTAGTTTTTAAGATCTGAGGGCGGACAGAAAAGGTGCGGACGGACAGACAAAGCCATCTCAATAGTTTTCTTTGACAGAAAACTAAAACAATGTTAACATCACCAGCAGCATCTCACCTTTAACCTGCAGCAGTCTTCCCACTAATAAATCTCTTAGAAGTGAATAAGAATAAATCTCACCTTTGATACCGGAAGTCCCACCCACTGATTGCCCCCCTAGCAATGCCTTAAACACCCTTGCAAAAGCACCCCAACCTGTCTCTCAGTGCATTCCCCTTTCGTTTTTCTGTATAGACTTCTAAAAACTTCTTAAAATAAAAGTTTATTCTGACGGAACGCGGACTTCTTACCCTCGTGGCAAATAAAAACTATAATTTATCAATTATCGATGTTTCTTCATCAAAGATAAATCTCAAAGTATAGACTTATTAATCTTATAATAAAATGGAAAATCATTTGCATCTAGTCTTCAAAAATCAACTGTAAGTTACAGGTAAGCGTAGGATGTAAAACCTAGTGGCTGTTTCCCATGTTTGTTCCATGAAGCTGAGAAATCTTAATTATTTCTTATGGTTCCAGCACCTTGGCTGTTTTTATGGAAAAGGAAAACATAGTAAACTCCATACTTCCTTGCCTGAGACAGTCTTTTTAGAAGGCTTCGCCAGCCGTTTGCACGATGGCAATGCTTTCACCAGTACTTTGGGTCAAACCAGTTCAAATATAGCATGCCCATTATCAAAGTTTTATACATAGACGTCGACAGTACTCTCTGCCAAACGCCCTTATCTAACCTAACGGAAGCAATCAAACCATACCTTGAAGTAAGATTATTATTTGAATCATGGAAAATAAAACAAAGGAGAGAATTACAAAGCTCGGTAGTACAAGAAAACAGGTGCACTTAACCGGACAATTGGAGGATTTCTGTTAATGACTGAATAGGAAAGTGAAATAGTTTCAGATCTATAAAACTGGACCGCATTCTAACAGGTTTTCTTGCACTTCTTTCGTGTTTTGTACCGCACTTTTTAATGGCTAAGCTTTCCTGGAGCTGCAAGGAGTTATGGGCCCCATAGACGATACGCTCAGGTCGTCTGAACCGGAAGTAAATCTCACTGTTTATGGTGTTCTCCTTCAACCAAAAGTGGGCGGAATCCGTCGGCCTTTCCGACCAGCTCGCAACCTGCTGTTGCCAGATTCATGGCTTCCGTTTTATGAGTTCATGGCGCGATCTTAGGATTTACTTCAGAGTTCAACTAGACGCTGAAAGGGAAACATAGACAGCTACGTCGGCAGACAAGGAGTTCTGGGAAGAGTTTATTGAACTTTATGGCAACATCCTTGTCTGTGAAGAATTAATTAAGTGCAAGGATTATTCCGATAAAGGAGAGCGCAATGTGGCTTATCATAAATTAGTTAGAATATTACAGGAGATAGATGCAATATATATATATATATATATATATATATATATATGTATATATATATATATATATATATATATATATATATATATATATATATATATATATATATATATATATATATATATATATATATATATATATATATATATATATATATATATATATATATATATATATATATATATATATATATATATATATATATATACATATATATATATATATATATATATATATATATATATATATATATATATATATATGTGTGTGTGTGTGTGTGTTTTCCTGCATAAAACAAAAGTTTATGATAAAGTTTTGAATATAATTTTAATTTTCTTTGCATAATTAAAATTTTTTTATACAAAAGAGATGATAATTATAATTCTTACTTGGTTAAAGAAAAGTAGGTTTAAAGGCCTAGTCTTCTTTAACGGACCCTAGACCTACTGCAGAGAGTCTATATACCACTAGATCTATGCAAGATGCTGTATATGCAACAGCTACGCTTTTACCTTCATAAACTCTTTTTGCAAAACTTGAATAATTGCTTTGCATGTCCCTTGGATTATTATGCCCCAAAAGAACGACCTGTGGCGGGGAAGCGAAGCGTAGCTAAGAACCTCTCATGCGGTGATGTTGGTTGTCTCATCAAATGTGTGTGTGTGTGTGTGTGTGTGTGTGTGTTTTTATTTCTATGGGAGAGGAGACTATATCTAATAATTCCATGTATGTCTGCTCGTCCATTCTCACGAAACTGAACTTATCATCAGGTTTAAGTTTCAATTCATTATTTAGGCAATCGTGAGATAGTTTATTTCTCTTCTTCAACCAAAGTTTAATCCATGTTTTCCTTTTTTCCCTTGAGTTTTCCAATTTCAGCTGCAACATACGCCACAGCGACTGCTCCAAAGTGCAGTCTATAGCATCATCACTGAGCGGAGCGGCCTTGTCCACACTCTACCAGGTTTTGGCAAATTGAAGTAAATCCGAACGTCTACGGGCAACACGGATACCGGAATTAGAACGGAACCTGATCCACCGGTCGTATTGTCTGTGGAGCTCTTTGTAGATGCCAACGTACCCATGGGAATAATCATCAAACAGAACAGAAGGCAAAACAGGCAGAAGCTGCATATCATTCAGATTTGACAGATAATACGCTGCCAACAAGCAACGGTGTTCAAGAAGTGCATTGGAGAATAGTCTCTTCCACGACAGATTAAGAATACTAGCCGCTCCTGTGCCGTCAGGTGATATACACAGGATTTCAATTTCCATCTACTTCTGTCTACATTTATAAAACAACCTGGGTGGGCATGGATTATGTATGACGGTATTAGACTAAGATAATATTAACATACCTGTTAAAAACGTGACCAAATAGCCAATAAGTACGAGTATATTGTTGTATAAATATATAACTAATAAGGACGTTCACATTAATTCAGTGTAGCGAAACAGCAACGAAAATACAGGTCGTTGAAGGTGATGGCCCGATGTCTAAACGCTGGCAAAATTACTAACCAGATCACCGAAACTAATCAATAAATAAAAGAAAGAATAAAACGGTGACCATATGGATCGCTGCAAATGGGAATACAGTTCACATACCAAGCCACTTTAGCACGATTAGATGCTAGAATTAATTGTCAGAGGTTGGGCAGAGTCAGCAACTAGCAGAAAAAACAAGCCAGGCTCCAGAATATGGCACTAACTAAGTACCACGAAGTCTTCAATCTGCAGTCTCATGTCGCCGAACATTAAGTGCCACTAGAGACCGACCAATGCCAGAAGTTAGGTCAATCGTTCCGAAACGGTTATCAAAGGGGACCCGTCTGTATGGGAGAGATGATGGTGAGCCCAGTTCATTGTCTTTCATTGGCTGTCAGGGCGTAGTAATTTATGCGAATAAAAGCATGAGTAAGTGCTTAAATGTATGGTAACTACTGAATCTCGCAATTTGCCCACTAGGTTAGGTCGAAACTTATCCTCGTGAATCTTCCTTGAATGATCGTGTCAAAAATGTTGCTGTCATAATGATTCGGTGAATTGGGATCAGCAAAGTAAGCTAGTTTCCGGATTAATTGTATGACTGTTTACCAGTCTCCTTTAAGTTTGATTTGCCATTCCCCTGTTTCATTTTTCCACAGCAATTCAATTCAAAATTGCTCTGGGAGTAAGTTGTTGAACTAGGACTGATGAGGTTGAAACTATGATTAATTGCTTGATCACGAGTATCCAAGGCATAGTTCAGATCAAGTTATCGTAATAGTGACAAAGTTGTCATTCCTCGTCTGTCGTCAGATAACTGTTATATTGAATTTCGTCACTTTTTAAACTTCCATTTTGTAAATTTTGTTGAGTATTCTACGACTCCGCTGTTCTTTAAGAAAAACTATGGAACACAGATTCTAAGAATACTTCCGTCTTCCCATTTCAAAGATGAAGTCTTGCATCAGAAATATACTTTCCTATATCAGAAATCCTATTTCAGATTGAGCATACATTCTTTTGTGGTATTATATCTTACACGAATAAATCATATAATACCACCTATTCAAAGTGAACTAGAAAAAAATTAAACCTATTATACCAAACAAGCCATAACTACAGATTTTTCCTTGCATGTATCTCGCCAAAGCTGCAGTCCCCTAAAAAGCACTTTCATTATCCTGATAAGATTATGCTTTTAGAGATATTGGTTCCCAGACGTCCCATGCATATCAACAGCTTATGGTAATAAAACACAATGATTCACACCGAGATTTCTGAACATTCACAGAAGCAGATTAGCTCTTTCCGCAAAAGGAGAAGTGAGAGATCCGAGCTTCTAATCAATGGGGTAAAGAGACGGACTACGAAATTAGTTAGATCTCTGGAAATTTCATAAAAGCAGTTTATGTATACTACTAATACTGCTATTGCTCTTCTGCTTACATTAACAGGATTCCACTTCCAGTTATCATTATTATTATTATTATTATTATTATTATTATTATTATTATTATTATTATTATTATTATTATTATTATTATTATTATTATTATTATTATTATTATTATTATTGGACTATTATTCACAAAATAGGAGCAATGCAAAGTATTTCTAGATATGAAAAACGCTCCAGTTATTTGTGGCAGGACCTCTATATGCTAATTATAGATTATACTATGTCAGTGGATGGAACACCGGCCAATCGTATTTCTAGAGGCGATAAATGAAAAAAAACAGATCCTGTATGCAATCGGTAACACTAGAGAATAAGAAATCAATAAGATTCAAGATAATCGTTTGACGAAGAAAAAAGAAGATACTGTACAAAAAAATAGATTATAAGACAAGCAGTAATCAGAATAATGTGATGAAAGTTGGACAGAAGTTGTGTGGAATGTTGACAAAGTTAAGAAAGGAGTAAATATTGGTATTAACACCAAATCACATAATCTGTTAGGAAAAGTAGCCTTCAAGGGTAAGCTTAGAATGAAAAACAAAATCAACAAAGTTCATTCCAGATAAACTGTTTACTCTGAAGAGATAAGCACTGGCAATTAGACTGCCGACTCTAGTGACTTGTTTCCTTCCCTCTACGACCTCACTCTGGAATCTTCAAGTACTTTGCTTCTAATGCACATATAAATTTTTAGGTTTTAGAGAAAGGTCTCTGGCCTAACTTAAATTTTGCTAGGTTTTTCTCCTGTTTTCATTTTCTTGTTTATGTAAACTAGAGGAGAATAAGGACACTAGGTTGTTTGTTGCTTTATCCTTGCTGTAAATAATAAAAAAAAAAAATAGACAGTCATGCTCAATAACTATACATACTGCCTTTACCACTTCGTAGAACTAAGCATCCAAGTAAATATGAAATCACAATCTGCATATTTGTACTCAATAGATAACGAGTAAAAAATGCACCGAAGTTTCTTCGGCGCAATCGAGTTTTCTGTACAGCATATAGTTCTTCGCTCTCAGCCACGGCCCATGAAACTTCCGTTCTCAGAAACTTTCAGCCACGGCCCGGTGGTTGGCTGCACCTAGTTGCCAGACGCACGATCACGGCTGACTTTAACCAAATAAAAGAAAAACTAAGAGGCTAGAGGGCTGCAATTTAAGTTTGATGATTGAGGGTGGAGGAAACATCATTTGCAGCCCTCTATACTGTAGTTTTTAAGATCTGAGGGCGGACGGACAATAAAGCTCACTAGTTTTCATTTTACAGAAAACTAAAAAAAACAAACATCGTTGAGTAAACGATTCCTAGCCAATTTTAAAAAAAGAAAATCCATCAAATCACTTAATGACAACCGTAGGATATCGCTGGTTAATAAATTACACGTTTGGTCAATTACAGGTAAACATTCCTGGAATAAGAACCAGGTGCCAACTGATGCATTTGGCTGACAATGGAATGAAGAAAAGACGCTCTTTCGAATAAAGCCAGGTTCACCAATGAAACATATTGTGAGATTCGAGGTATTGCCAGGAACAAACTTTTCTTGCAGCCACGGCCCGGTGTCTGGGACAATGTGTTGTATACACCTACAGCGTTGCCAGACGCACGATCACGGCTGACTTTAACCTATAAATATAAAATAAAAATATATATATATATATGGAGGGCTGCAATTTGGTATATATATTTGATGATTGGAGGTGGATGATCAACATACCAATTTATATATATATATATATATATATATATATATAGTTTTAATAAGATCTGTATGTATGGACGGACAGACAAAGATCATGACTAGTTTTCTTTTACTGAAAACTTGCAAGAAACCAGATCAAACTGTAACGTTGAAGCATAAACATTCCCACGGATAAAAGGACAATTTTACAAAAACAGATAAATACCAAATAAATAATCAAAACCTGAGAAAAAAACCACACAGCCAGGCATACTATATACTGAAAAGGAGTAATAATAAATTACATCTCTGGACGATTATCAGGTACTCAGGGACTCATCCTTCATGGAATAAGAACCAGGTGCCAGGGTTTCTTCAAAGCTTTGCATTTGAAGACAAACAATGGAAAATAAATTATTGTTTGCTTTCTTTCTGAATAAAACGTCAGGTGCCTAGATGTTTAACAATGAATATTTAAACAATGCTGTGAAACGTAATTCCCGTCAGTTTTTGTCAAGTTCAAATTATATTTTGCCTTGCCAGCACAGACTAGACTCTGGGAAAATCTATCCAGAAGTGAAATAACTGCTATCCAGAAAATCTATCCAGAATTGAACACACTATCTGGATAATCGATACCAGAAGTGAGGTGGTTACTATCTGAAAAATATCCAGAAGTGAAGTAGTTCCTATCTGGAAAATCTATCCAGAAGTAGGCAGTAACTGTCTGGAAAATCTATCCATAAGTGAGGTAATTACTATCTGTATCTATCCAAAGTGAAGTAGTTCCTATCCAGAAAACCTATAGAAGTGGATGGATGGATGTATCATATTTAGAAAAAGAGCATGGGGCCAAGAACCATTCACCACTGAAGACTTAAATTATGTTAAACCAGAATTCATTAAGGCTGATTAATAAATAAAAAGCATGTGACCAATAAATCCCAAGGATAAAATGATGTGATATATACATAGTAAAAACTTTAAAAATTCCCACATGAATAAATACCTTTAAAATAAATAAATATCAAAAATTTTAACTGAGAAAAAAGATGATAGCACAAATAGGCATCATCTGAAAATATCAGAAAAGGATTTACCCTAAAATATTTCTCTTTGGTTCAAAATATCAGACCACCATTATCAACAATGTTAGTGTTTCGACAGTAAGCACACCCTGGATCCTTCATGCTAAAATAAATGATGGGTTAGTGACTGAGTGTGCCCAATCCTTAATCTGGTTAAAATAACCTCTGTTCGTCTGTCAAGACTGGAATGACGAAGACCTCGCTGAGAAATAAATTATCCCTAATATTTCTTTTTCTTTATTGGCAAGAGAGCAGCCTTTCTTGCCATTTAACATTAGGAAATACCTTTTAAACTGTAATGCACTTTTCTGGGCAAAGGTTTCTGATGAAATACTAGCAGTTTTTGCTTCCTGTCCAAATTATATTTTCCCTCCCCACGGAGAAGGGACCCAACAGAAAGACTCTTTACGCCGACAATATATACAGAAAGCCATAACTTTTAATTAATGGAAAATCTATCCAGAATTTTTAATAGCTTCTAAGATTTCTAGAGTCTGGATAATCGACAAAATTAGAGTCAGTACTTAAAAACTAAATCTAGAAGAACTACCTGTTAATCCAGTAAATATTGATGCAAGTCAGTTTTATCTGGTATCAAATCTATCCAGAATCTGACTTTGATCCATCTGTAAAATTTTTCCAAAATTAGTATGTTAACATCGTGAAAAATCTATTCAAAGTGCAGTCCTTTTTGTTAAACAGTTTCTTACATACTGATCTTCTGGAATAAGCCATGGATGGATGGATGTATGGATATTCTACTTCAAGGACTTTCTGGGCATTTAAGGTGATTATTCCTAATATCCTCATTCAGTCGAATTTGCAATGGTTTAAGAGAAAAGAAAAATGTTAAAGTCTGTATCCTTTAATGCATGAAAGGAAATGATTAATTTTCATTCTAAAATCGAACCCCAGATCTTGCCTGATCAATAAAATGAAAGTGTCGACATATATGTTTAATGAATGATGAGCATATTCTCAACATAGTAAAAAGTTCCTTTAGCTTGGTTTTACAGGCTGAGGAATAAATTTGACAGCCATAGTAATTGAAAAGAGAGTCATATTAGAGGGAAATAAATTAAATATTGTTTAACATTAAAAATTTAAATAACACATGTTAATTTAAGAGATGATAGTCATCCCCAAATATCTTAACTTCACTTTCGTAAGGAAATATGGACCCTTTTAAACTAAGTGTGAACATCTTCCACACCCTCTGGTGAATCTTTCAACTGTTTTGGTTTGAAACCATTCTCATCAGCCCACCAGTAATAGCATTAACTGTTGCAAATGTTTACATACAGACAAGGAATCATATCTGGAGTATATTGCAAGGTCATCGACAATAAACTGATTTAACAAGGGGTTAGAGATTTTTTCAAATCACACTAATCTGAAAAAGTTAAAATAAACGCTTTCTGTCCTTCCTCCTGCATAAAGGTTGGGAAAGGAGTTTCCCACCTCTTAAAAAGTCTGTCTGTTAAAAATATATATCCCTGATATTTTCCATATTTCCCATCTTGTTATTGTTTCATGATGCCAATTCTCAGGTAGTGTCATATGCTTTCTTGTCAAAAAATTTAAGGCATCTTTGGAACATCAGGTACAGGTGGCTGGAATAAGAACTTTTAGGTCTGTACCAACATATTTATGAAAACGAGATTTTACTGATAAAATAGTCCAGAGATATGTCATTTCCTGTCTAATGCCATCTCAGTTTCGATGAAGCAAGGTCATCATGGGACCCAACAGAATTATGAAAACAATGACTTTAAAAGCCAATACCAATCCAGTGAAAAAGCCACTCCTGAACTACTTTGAATTAATGGATGAAAGCTATTGAATTTTTAGTAGCTATATATATATATATGCTTCTATAGTCTGAGTATATGACAAGATTATATATCACTACTTTGAAAAACTAAATCTAGGCAGAGACTACGGCTGTTAATTCGGCAATAAATATTGATGCATAGTCAGGTAATTTAGCTGTGTACGCTGTATCACCAAGGATAACAGCGCAACCAACACCACTATCTGACTTTGATCCATCTGTATAGATTTTTGTAAAATTAGTCTATATATATATATCGTATCTAAGAATTTTCCCTAATCTATTCTTCAGTGCAGTCCTCCTTCCCAATCAAAAATACGTCAAATATGAAAATAATTCATTCTCTTGTTCTAATTAATAAGAAGGAACCAAAATACACAAACCTTAATAATAGCGAGCTTTATGTCCCTTATGATAGCTCTATAATTAGTAGTACTTCGCAAATCTCTATCATGAAATTGGCAGATGTCAGTCTCACATTTGTTATTACCTAAATGACTATGTGTTATATCCGCTATACTAGTCTATGTGGAAATGCCCATTAAATTATATTTTGTAGTTTAAACTGGTTTTTTTTATAACAGATTAATGAGAGATTAGATTTAAATTTAAAAATTTATCTTGCACTGATGGCGGATTTTATTTCTTCCTTTCTCATGTATCATCTGTTTTCGTCAAGAGTTGGTTTTGGAGTGTCACTTGGATTTTACCTATCCCTCTTTAAAAACAAGGGCCAATTGAAAAGTTAATTGTAACTTGCATCGAACTCTTGATTATTTTCAGCGCAAGATGGTGGATCAGTCTCTTGGTAATATATTTCGAATATATTTGGTTATATCTTTCTTGGAGATTGAAATGTTTCTGGTAAATAGTTTAACTGACGCTTTTTATTTTTAACCGAAATGGTTGTTTATACCTGTTTTTCAGTTTCGTTTTCTTTATAAATCTTCACCTGCAATTCACTATGCTGCTCTTTATATCGCCCATGTTATGGGGTAATTCTTTTTTTATTTTGTTACTTTATTTTGCTGAAATTTCTTTAGTAACGGTAATAGTACCCCGAGCAGTCTTGGGGGTTCAGCGATCCTGCCTTCCATTCAGCGTCTGTAACTATCCCATTATTCAGCCCTTTTGTGAAGGTTTTATTTCCGCTTCATAAACTTCATTGGTCCCTTTCAGTCACGCCACAAGCTTATTATCGGGTCTGTTTCACAAAAGAAAATCTAAAGGCTATTTTCATAATTTTTGTATTTACTGCCATTTCCGCATCGACCCACGCGGTTTGCTTATCAGTACTTTCTTTCCACTCCATTTATGGATCTGTTCTGGTTTATGAATTCGCACACATGCAGAATAGAACGGAATATAGAATGTAAGCCAAAGGCCAAGCGCTGGGTACTATGAGGTCATTCAGCGCTGAAAGGGATACTGACAGCGAGAAGGTCTAAAAGGTGTAACAAGAGGAAAACCTCGCAGTTGCACTATGAGTCAATTGTTGGGAGAGGGTAGAAAGTAAGATGGAAGAAAGAGATTCTGAATGGAGGTACAGAAAAAGGAATGAAAGGGTTGCAGCTATGGGCCGAAGGGACATTGCAAAGAACATAATAATGCCTACAGTGCACCGCGTGGGTTGCACTGACGGCACTAACCGCCTACGGGATACACACGCATCTCATCCAAACAGTCGCATACACACGCACAACTGTCTGTACTTATCTAGCCTACCACTGTGCACACCAGTTCAGTTTAGAAATGAAATAAATTCAAGCATTGCACATGATTATGTATCTACATGAAAAAGCAGTTGTACTTAGCAGCATCAAGCTCACACTTTTCCTATCATCCTTAGTATGTGGATTTTCATACACAACTTGGACTGAAAGTGTCATATTTAAATATAACACAACTTCTATTATTTCTCTTATCAGTATTCGGTCGAGTGTTCCACTGGCACTTCCAGCGTATTACTGGTTGCAAAGAAAATGGTTCATTGAGACATAAATTCCTCGCAGGAATAAACGCTCGTACGAAATGCACAAAAGAAGCCTTTATTTACGTGAGCAAGATAAATCACCTTGCGGCCTTGGGAAGCGGAAGTCTTTCCTCAGCATCGCCCCTTTGTCCTCGGAAATGACTCTTGCATCTCCAGAATATTTGGTGTTTTCTTAGACTACTCTATAAACGTTCTCTTTTTTCGCAACAGCAGACGACTCGAGATTTTGAAGTTTGGTCTGTTTATGTAAAAAGAAATGGTCTTCTATATTTTACAATGATTTTCTAGCAAAAATGTGCTTGTAATCAAACACTCCGGAGACTAAGCATCTTCAAAAAAAAAAGAAGGGAACCCTTGCATAATAAATAAATTCACGTATAAAAATCTATTGCTTCTTATTTCTGATGAAATCTACACTAAAAAAATCTTCTTATGATGTCCACAAATTTGCAAAACAACGTCGGACGAAAAAAAAAAACAGATATAACTCAAAAACAAATTAAGTGAATTCATGCTCTTGCGGAGTCTCAATGTCAACCACATGAAAAATAACAATATAATAATATTGAAGATTTAGATAATAACAACATACATGAGAAATATAAAATGGGAGAAAAGAATAAAACCTATTACAGAAATAATAAAATTTTGAGAAAATAACAATAAAAGTTTAAAATGCATATAATAAATAATATGTAAATAGATGTCTAATATTAAATTGGTGGCATAAATGAAATTTTCCTGGATCAATTTCATGAATTCCTTCTGTAATTCCCAGGTAAAAATGTTTTCCATTTATTTAATAGTGCTTGGATTGAGCTCTTGCTAAAATTAAAAACAAAAGTTCAATCCAACAACGATAAAAAAAAAAAAGTTAACTGATGCACAATACGGAAAGTGTCATACCTGGGACAATAATAATAATAATAATAATAATAATAATAATAATAATAATAATAATTTTATGTCATAAACTCGTGCATTATTATTAAATGTCGCTGTTGAAGGCATTTGTTCATCGGAACACATACGGCTTAAATTTAGTTATTATCACTAACATCATTATTATTATTGCTATGGCTGTTGTTGTTATAGTTGTTGTAGTCGTTACAAATCAATGTACCGCATTGCCTTAACTGACGTAAAACAGCTGGAGTAATCAAACTATTCCATCTGCAAGTTACGTCACTCGTCCGGCTATTCTCCATCTATGAAGCGCTTTGAAGAGCATCTCTATTACGTAAATGGTTCATAACTTTCGAAAACCGTCGCGTTCGTTGAAAATCAAACATTCCACGGATTTTTATTTAGAACACATGACGGAGGTTAGTGAAATGGAGATATATATATAGAGAGAGAGAGAGAGAGAGAGAGAGAGAGAGAGAGAGAGAGAGAGAGAGTTATATTTTCGTATTTTCCAAGACATTATACTGAAAGCATAGGAGTCCTATCATCATAATATTTATATCCATGAGCTCTCTGATTCCACCTTCTGAAACAGAGATGATAATACCTAATACTGCGAAGATGGTTGGGGCCTCTGCTTTACAAGTGTCTGTCTGTCCGTCCGATTCAGAGGACATGTCTAAAACGTTTCCATGGATTTCATTAGACGTTTTCTCGTTTGCATACAGAGAGATGCAAGAATTCAATGGAAACTGATGATACGAGTATATGGAGATTAAGCAGTCACATGCGTTCTCGTATTGTTTTACTTTTTCTGCAGTCAAGAATGGATACCGGTGATGTTTTAGTCTATATATATATATCTCTCTCTCTCTCTCTCTCTCTCTATCTCTCTCTCTCTCTCTCTCTCTATGTAAAATAGTTTCGTCGCTTGTGTAACTTTATATTGAATCACCCAAACATTTTCTCTGATTTGCCGAGGTGAAGTCAATATTATCCAAAATAACTAATAATGAAATTAGTTCTCATATTCCTAGGAACGTGTTTGGTATCGTATCCCTTCTGTATCGACTATATCTCTCTCTCTCTCTATCTCTCTCTCTCTCTCTCTCTCTATCTCTCTCTCTCTCTCTCTACCTTGTTCATGTCTACATAAATGTATATACATATGAACATACACTAAGTATTTGTGGATATTATTTTCTTTAGAGATATGTATATAAGGAGATAACAAATTCCTAACTCCTTTAAGAACTTTTATCGATGTTGTTTCATATAGGAAACCAGCTCCGTCTCCTTTGCTGTCATAATTTGTTTCCCTAAGACTTTGTGTGATAAGTTTACCTATCTGTAAAGGCAGTTTGTTTCTACATTTTTAAAGATCACTACACAGTTCCCAAATTTTTTGACTTATTTTTTTATATCTTTACTGTTAGCCGATATATTTTATATTATTCTGTTGCTGCTTGGGCATTTCCAAGTCAGCCATTGAGACAAAGCGTTAACCAGCTGTGTGCGTGAAAGGTAAGAAGACCAGTAAATGAATCGAGGAGAAAAAGAGATAGGGCCCACTTTTCTTTAAGACTGATTTTCTTCTAAAGTACAATTAAGTTAGAATTAACTACTTCTTAAGAGCTAAATAATATTTTGCAAGTTATTAACAGTTTCCGGAAAATATAATATACAGTAGTCAGCATAAATGGTGCAGAATAACTAGCGGGTCTAGTCATTTCTCACTGTTGTTTGGTTCACTATCGCTTTTAGTCTACCCTGACCTATCACTATTAGTTTACGAGTGCAACCGTCTCTAAGTTACTCGTGAGATTACTTTCACATTCAACAAAAATGCGGACCCATTTGGGCTTTATCGAGAACTAAATAATCTCGTTGTAAATACTGTCATGACTGGACAAGAAATCGAGGAGTTGAATACAAATTCAGTACAAGGTAGCAATTTCTAGTACTAGCTGATAACATTTCAATGCTGTTATCTTCATAAGATATCAGTCTCTTAGTTAGCTAAGATTTTCCACTAAACAGTTTACGAGTCGTTGATAGTTTGTTAAGATGTCCGATTTCATTACGATCAGTGATTTACATACTGGTTTTCGCCATCGTTTTCCAAAACTAAAACTTCAGCCACAATTTCGGTCTCCATCAGCATTATATTCCTCTTTTGTACCTCATCGATTCCCATTGATTTTCTTCGGTTAATCTTTCGAACTTTTGTTACTCTGCTACGATTCTCACTGGCGGTGTCGCTAAAACACTTGAAACAACGATAAAATACTAATAATGATATTTCTCTGGGGTTCGCTCTCTGATTATCATTTAACGTCTTCTAACTTCTCATTTGCTTTAGATCCCCGACTTTCGTCCCTGCTAACATTCTTTTCATTTCATTCCCTCTCTATCACTTATTCTAATATTCATATTCTTTTCTTTAAAAAAAAAAAAAACTGGTTTCTCCTTTCCTTGACAGTTGATTACAGAGACAGAAGAGAGAGAGAGAGAGAGAGAGAGTCTGAGAGAGAAAGAAAAGAGAGAAGAGCTATTCTTCTTAATTATTATTATTTTACATGCTTTTATTTACCTTGACCCTTGCATCTGCCTGTTTGTCTGTCTGTCCTTTCTTGTAACTCAATTTATGGCCTGTTCCTTCGTCCGATGGACTTAAAATTTTCCATGGTCATTCAGTCCGGTGACAATACACATTCACATGATCAAAGGTCAGCAGTGACCTCTAATGACCTTACAGTGACCTCTTCAGTATCTCAGGATTTGTATGACACTCTACAGGTTTTTCACCACTTCTTTGACTCGCGTAGAATCTAGAACTATATAACCCCTCTCATCCCTTTCCATCCCCTCCCCTTCCCTTTTCCATCGCCCTCCCCAAAGATCAAGATGAAAGCTGTGTCCTCCCCTCCCCTTCCCTCTTCCATTCCCTTCCCCTAATCTCCCCTCCCCTCCCCCTTCTTCCAAAGCACACGATCAAGTGTTAATTTAGCTGTGTCCTCTCCTTCACCTTCTCTTCCATCCCCTCACTTCCATCCCCTCCCCTTCCCTCTTCCCTACCCTTGCCATCCCCTCACCTTCCACTTTCCTTCCCCCTTTCCTCTTCCATCCCCCCCCCTTCCCTCTCCCTACTTCCAAACCTTCCCTCTTTCCTTCCCCTCCCACAACCTCTTCCATCCTACTCCCTTCCCTCTTCCATCCCCTCACTCCCTTCCCACCCGTTCAGTTTAGAAATGAAATAAATTCCCTCCCTCTTTCACTTCCCTCTCCCTCCCCCCTCCAAAAAGCAGTTTCATTTAATTTAGCATCAAGCCCCTTCCCTCTTCCCTTCCCCTCCTTCCTCTTCCATCCCTTCCCCAACTTCCCTCCCTCTGTCATACCTAACCGAATCAAGTGTTAATTTAGCTGTGTCCTCCTCCTCAGTCCTTCCTCTTTTCGAGTCTTCCATCCCCTCCCCTACCGCTTTCCCTCTCCCTTCCGTGGCATGCGATCAAATGTTAATTTAGCTGTGTCCTCCCTCCCCTTCCCCCTTCCCTCTTCCATTCCCTTCCCCCCTCCCCTCCCCTTCCAGTTACGTGAGCAAGATAAATCATTTGCGCTCGTGTCCTCCCCCCTTTGACCCCTTCGCCCTCTTCCCCTCCTCCCGTTTGCATCCCCTTCCATAATATTTAATGTTTTCTTAGCTGTGTCCTCCTGTCCGTTGCGTTTCCTAACAGCAGACGACTCGAGATTTTGATGTTTGGTGTGTTTATATAAAAAGAGGATCCCATTATTTTAGAATGATTTCCTATCAACTTTGTGTGCTTGTAAGCAAACACTCGGAGGTTAAGCATCTTTAAAAAGTAAGTTGAAACTTATGAAAATCCATTACCTTTCTTATTTTTGATGAAATGATATACTAAAAATCTTTCCTCTTATAATGTCCATAAATTTGCAAAACAACGTCGGACGAAAAACAGACATAATTCAAAAACAAATGAGGTGAATTCATGCACTAGCGGATCCGGGGTGGGGAGAGGGCCCCTATTTGAAAATAATGACAAAATAATATTGAAGACTGAGATAATACTAACATAAATGGGAAATTTAAAAATGGGAAAAATATAAAATTATTATAGAAGTATTAAAATTTTGATAAAAAAATAATAATAACAATTACATATATATTATATATATATATATATATATATATATATATATATATATATATATATATATATATATATATCCCCTTCCCCCTTCCCTCTTCCATTATATATGTATGTATAATAATATGAAAATTGGTGGCCTTCCCCATGAAATTTTCCTGGATCCGCTAGTGATTTCCCCCGTTCTTCTGTAATTCCTGGGTAAAAATGTTTTCCGTTTATTTAATAGTGTTTGCTTGACGCCTTGAGCTCCTGCTGCTACGCAGTTAAAAATTAAAAGCAATCCAACATTGATAAAAACAAAAAGTTAACTCTTATACAAAACCTTCCCTCTGTCATCCCCCTGGGATAATAATAATAATAATAATAATAATAATAATAATAATAATAATTTTATCCATCAAATCCTTCCCCCCTTATCAAAAAGTTAACTGATATACAAAACGGGAAGTGTCATAGCTGGGATAATAATAATAATAATAATAATAATAATAATAATAATAATAATAATAATAATAATATTTTATGTTATCAAATCGTGCAGTTATTATAAAGTGTCGCTGTCCTCCTAATAGCATTTGTTCAACGGAACACATACGGCTTAAATTTAGTTATTATCACTATCATTATTATTATTGTTATGGCTTGCCCTTGTTATAGCTGTCGTAAAGTCGTTAGAGTCAATGCACCAAACTGCCTTTAATTGATGTAAAAGCGCTAAATGAACACAGGATGCGAAGAAAGAGCTTTCCATCTGCAAGTTACGTCACTCGTCCCCCTCTATCTGCCCTCCCCTCCCCTTTCCTCTTCCAAGGCCCCTTCCCTCTTTGAATAGTTCTCTTTATCAAGTGCTTTGAAGAGCATCTCTATTACGTAAATGGTTCATGAATGCTTTGAAAATTATCGCGTTCGTTGAAGCAAACATTCCAAGCCTTTTTATTGAGAACACATAACAGAGGTTAGTGAAATGGAGAGAGAGAGAGAGAGAGAGAGAGAGAGAGAGAGAGAGAGAGAGAGAGTTTTCCCTATTTTCGTATTTTCCAAGGCACTATACTGAAAGCAAAGGACTCCCGTCATCATAATATTCATATTCATGAACTCTCTGATTCCACCTCCTGAAACAGAGATGATAATACCTAATACTGCCTCCTCTTCCTTACCCCTGTCTGTCTGTCTGTCCGTCCGATTCAGAGGACACGTCTAAAACGTTTTCACGGATTTCATTAGATGCGATGGCTGGAAGTCAAGAAAGTTTGTGAAATTTTTCAGTGGATTCGAATACTTTCTTTTTATTCTACTCGGTAACCTTTCGACTGTTTTTCGTTTGCATACGGAGAGATGAAAGAATTCAATGGAAACTGTTGATACGAGTATATGGAGATTAAGCCCCTCACATGCGTTCTCGTGTCGTTTTACTTTTGCTGCAATCGAGAACGGATACCGGTGATCTTTTATAGCCCCCTCGCTAACTCTCTCTCTCTCTCTCTCTCTCTCTCTCCTCTCTCTCTCTCTCTCTCTTCTCTCTCCCTGTAATATAGTTTCGTCCAAATTGAATCATACCCAAACATTTTCTCTGATTTGCCGAGGTGAAGTCATTATCCAAAATAACTAACAATGAAATTAGTTCCCATATTCCTTAGGAACGTGTTTGGTATCCCCTCCCTTCTGTATCGACTATGGCTCTCCCTCCCCTCTCTCTCTCTCTCTCTCTCTCTCTCTCTCTCTCTCTCTCCCTCTCTCCCCCTTGTTAATGTCTACATAAATGTACTGCATCAAGCGTGAACGAGCAGTAAGTATTTGTTTCCCTATTTCTTTTAGAGAGGATGTGGGCGGCTGAAGGAGACGGAACAAAGGTTGCTAACTCCTTTAAGAACTTTTATCGATGTTGTTTCAAGAGGAAACCAGCTCCGTCTCCTTTGCTGTCATAATGGGTTTCCGTAAGACTTTTTGTGTGTAAGTTTACCTATCTGTAAAGGTAGTTTGTTTCTGACATTTTTAAGATCACTACACAGTTCCCTCAATTTTTTTACTTATTTTTATTTTTTTATTTTTACTGTTAACCCCCCCTATATTCTATTTCATTCTGTTGCTGGTTGGGCATTTCCAAGTCAGCCATTGAGACTTCCATTAACCAGCTGTGTGCGTGAAAGGTAAGAAGACCAGTGAAGAATAGAGGAGAAAGAGAGATAGGGTCCACTTTCTTTAAGACTGATTTTCTTCTAAAGTACAATTAATTTAGAATTAACTACTCTCTTAAGAGCTAAGTAATACTTTGCAAGTTAGGGTTAATTAGTTTCCGGAAAATATAAATTAATATACAGTAGTCAGCCTAAATGGTGCAGAATAACTAGCTGGGTCTGGTCATTTCTCACTGTTGTGTGGTTCACTATCGCTTTTAGTCTACCCTGACCTATCACTATTAAATGAACGAGTGCAACCGTCTCTTCTTACACGTGAGATTACTCTTCACATTCAACAAAAATGCGGACCCATTTGGGCTAGGTATCGAGAACTAAATAACCTCGTTGTTCCCGGCATACTGTTTCCCCTGACTGGACAAGAAGTCGAGTTTTGAATACAAATTCAGTACGAGGTAGCAAATGCTAGTACTAGCTGATAAGATTTCAATCCCTTCCCTTAGCTAAGATTTCCCACTGAACAGAGTACAAGTCGTTGACAGTTTGTTATGAGATGTCACGATTTCACCTACGATCAGTATGATTTACATACTGGTCGTCGTCATCCACTGACCAAAACTAGAGCAACCCACAACTTTCGGTCCCCATCATCCCATTATATCCTCTTTTTACCTCATCGATTCCCTTGATTTTCTTCCCCTAATCTGTCGAACTTCTTCAACTTTCTCTTCCGTCCCCCTCACTTCCCTCGGTGTCATCTAAAACACTTGAAACAACGATAAAATACAATGATGATATTTCTCCCGCACATCTCTTCCTGATTATCGTTTAATGTCTTCTATCTTCTCATTTGCTTCACATCCTCCCTCCCTTTCGTCCTTGCTAACATTCTTTTCATTCTCATTCACTCTTCCCTCTCACTTATATTCTAATATTCATATTCCTTCTTAAAAAAAATTTAGTGTTCTCCCCTTCCTTGACATTCCCTGATTACAGAGAGAGAGAAAGAGAGAGAGATAAGAGAGAAATTATTATTCCCTCCCGTATTACATGCTTTTAAATTTACCTTAGCTAATGTCATCTGCCCGATGGACTTCCTTCCATCGCCTCCCTGTCTGAGCACTTTGTTAAATCTTGTCCTCTCAATTTTCTTCCCTCCCCAGATTCCCTTCCATCCGATGGACTTAAAATTTTCCATCCCCTCATTCAGTCCCTGACAATCCCTTTACATGATCAGTAGGTAATTTAGTGACCTCCCCCTTCCCTCTTGACCCCTTCCCTCTTCCCTGACCTCCCAGTATCTCAGGATTCCATCCCTTCCCCCCCATCCCCACTTCTTTGAGCACAGATCAAATCTATTTAGCTGTGTCCTCCCCTCTCCTTCCCTCTTCCATCCCCCTCCCCTTCCCTTCCCTCTCCCTTCCCCTCTTTGCAGATCAAATGTTAATTTAGCTGTGTCCTCCCCCTCCCCTTCCCCCTTCCTCTTCCATTCCCCCTTCCCCCCCTCCTCCCCCTTCCAAAGCATTCCATCAAATGTTGATTTAGCTGTGTCCTTCCTCACCTTCCCTCTTCCTCCCCTCCCTTCCCTCTTCCATCCCCCCTCCTCCCTTCCCTCTCCCTTCCGTAGCATGCATCAAATGTTAATTTAGCTGTGTCCTCCCCCCCTTCCCCCTTCCCTCTTCCATTCCCTTCCCCTCCCCTCCCCCTTCCAAAGCACACGATCAAGTGTTAATTTAGCTGTGTCCTTCCCTCACCTTCCCTCTTCCCCCTCCCCTCCTTCCCTGTTCCATCCCCCTTCCCCCTTCCCTTTCCCCCTCCCCCTTCCCTTCCATGCACACGATCAAATGTTAATTTAGCTGTGTCCTCCCCTCCCCTTCCCTTCCATCCCCCTCCCTCCCCCCCCCTTCCAGAGCATCAAATGTTCATCAAGTGTTAATCCTCCCTTCCCTCTTCCATCCCTCCCCTCCCCTTCCAGACAAATCTGTGTCACCTCTCCCCTCCCATCTTCACCCTTTCCCCACCTTCCTCCTCTTCACCCTCCCCCCTTCCTCCTCCCCTCCCCCTCCTCCTCTCTTCCCCTTGTCCCTCCCTATCTTCCCCCTTCCCCTCCCCTTCCGAGTAGCACACGATCAAGTGTTAATTTAGCTGTGGCCTCCCCCCCTCCTCTTCCATCCCCTCCACTTCCCCCTTCCTCCACCTCTCCCACTTCCCCCTTCCTTCCTCCCATTTCCTCCCCTTTCCTCCTCCACCCCTCCCCTCCTCTTTCCCCTCCATCCCCTTTTCATTTTCCCTCTCTCCCCTTTCCCCTCCCCTCTCCTTCTATCTTCTCCCCTCCCATCACCTAATATCTGCCCTTCATCTCCCCTGTCACCCCTGCCCTTCCCTTCCCCTTCCTTGCTCTTCCTTCTTTCCCCCTCCCATCCCATTTCCCCTTCCCCTCACCTTCCTCCAGCCCCTTCCTCTTCCCTCTTCCCTCCTTCCCCTTCCCCATCGCCCTTCCCTCACCCTCCCCCGTAAACGGATATCAGTTTCTTTAACTACAATCATAAATCGGTTACAATTTCCGTCAAAACTAAAAAGTATGAAATAAAAAATAAAAAAAACTGAAACAGGCTTTTATTAAAATGCACTAAAAAGTTAAAAACAATTTTTGGAGACGCACCAGGATTTTCTTACAATTAATCATGTCTACAAAACTAAAAGCGTGGGCCCCAAACATGGAAGGAAATGTTTTAAGAAATAAAAAAAAAATCTATTTCTTTTCTTGTATCATTTCCTTCCATGTTTGGGGCCTAAGCTTTTAGTTTTGTAAACATGAATAATGGTAAGAAAATCCTGGTGTATCTCCAAAAATTATTTTTTTTTAATACCTTTTAATAAAAGCATGTTAAAAATACTTTATATATACTGTATATATTTTTTTTATTTCTACTGCTTTCTTCCCCGATAACAAGTGAACAGTTAATTAAAACTCTCCCTAGGACTTTGACTCTCTAGGATTCATGGGGATTTTCGACCTAACAGACGAGTCTACTAAGTCCTGAACGAGTAATCACGAGAAACACCAATCTAATTAAAAATGTTGAACATGTTCAGAATTTTCCTAAGTTCCCGAAATTTCCCGAATTTCCTAACTTGGCCAAGCGTGAGAGTACCCAAGGCCAAGAGAGACAAGGTCTACCCAATTAGGTGGGGTCGCCACCCACCTGGGGTAACTACGTAGGCGATGACGTATCTTAGAGGTACCTGCTCATTACGGCAATTCACCAGCTGACGCAATAAGGAGGTAGACAAAGCTCCGCCTACATGCGCGATTTGGGGAAGTGAGCAGACCTTCTCTTTCTCTTGGCCTTGAGAGTACCTAAATTTCAGCGAGATGAGAATTGAGCAGTTCTCTCCGTTTGAGGTGATCCTCAGTTAACTCAAGTTTACTGTGGCAGAGAATGCAAGAGGATTTCTTGCCGTGAGTGAAGATCATCGAAAATTATGACGTAGTTATTACAGGGAACTAAAAACTGATATTTAGTTCATTATTATTACACAGGTGTTTAAAGATATTACAAATTTAAAACCTGCAGAACAAGTTCAAATTATAACCCATTCACCAGCAAAATGTTCTCGCTATATGGGTATTAACCAGTGGCATTCTAGATTAGGAAGTGTCTCACCAAAGGGTTTAAACCAGATGATATTTTTATCGCCGTAAAAATATCAGCATTTATCATCGAACCGAATACAACGATAGATTCGAGGAAGAGAAAAAGGCGACCACCAACATCATCAAGAGAGGAATAACACCTAAAGCCCCCTTCGAACAGGTCCGCGTCCGCGTTTACCGCAAACCGAGTTTGACAGCTTCTCTCATAATGAGAAATAATACCAGCCCGAACCCAGACAATGAAGACAGTACTAACGTCGTTTACCGCTGTACCTGCCCAGAGAGGATGTGCCAGTCCTCCGAAAAAACGTACGTTGGTCTAACTTTCATCACACTAAAAAGACGCCTGCAGGCCCATCGAAATAATGGATCCATCCACCAACACCACGTAGACCATCACAACCGCAAACCTACAACACAAGAGCTAGTGGAGAATACAGATATCATCTACACAGAACATAGTCGCCATAGATTAATCATAGCTGAATCTGTTTGCATTTTATTATTACATAAACCTGCATTGAACAGATAACTAGAAGCGGAAAGACCACTCCCATCTAGCAGACGCCCTACAACATACAACGCTAACATAAGAAACAACCATAACAACGGCAGCAACACCTTTTAAATCACACGCTTTCTCTCCCCCCACCACAGCTTTCCACCACTCCTGTCCCCGTAATCCGTATAATACCTGCATTTCTATTTGTTTTTTTTGTTACCACCAGAACACGTGATTTTGTTTTCATTATTTTTCACAAAGTAAATTATGTTTTTATTATAAATTTTATTGTATTGTAACTTTTATAACTGTAAATAAACTAAAATGTTTATTTTGAACTTATTGATAATATAATGATTTACTGTATTATTATTGTTTTGGACGCTACATATCTGTCGCACAATGTAGCAAAACAAGGCGCTACGTCCAGATTATCACTGGCATAGCCACAGATCATAATAAAGTTTCATATACATATCCTTTACTCACCTACTCATCAAAAAATGACTTACGGGCTGTTCTGTGAGCAAGAACCAGTGCTGTCATAAGGCCAGCTTAATCAAAACAATATGTCCAGATTATACACTTTGAAGAGGTCACGACGAGTGACGGAACAGCTGTAGGTGTTGTCCGTTTTTTTTTTTGTAAAACGGAAAGATTCATTGAATAAGAAGTTGATCAACAATCAAAAAATACATAGAATTCAACAAAAAAAAAAATCTCAGCCCATCATAATCTTCGTTTTTTTTTTTTTTTTTGTCCATCAAACCTGAATTTCGAAGAACGGATAAGATTCAGAAAACATTGTCAAATACTAATAAGTTGATCAACAATTAAAATATATATAGATATTAATATATATATAAATTTGCATATATATAAAATATATATATATATATATATATATATATATATATATGTGTGTGTGTGTGTGTGTGTGTGTGTGTATATATGTATATATATATGTGTGTGTACATATGCAAGGCTTTCATGCAAGTAAACAGAATGAGAAATTTTACATTTCTCAAATTCCTTTAAAAGTTTCAAGATATGAATTCCATTACATTGTATCGATACCCTATGTATGTGATATAAGGGTTTAAGATTTTTCTAAGAAAACTGGCCTCAATAACTTGGCTTCACTGTATAACGAAAGTAAATACTATAAATGATGATAAAATTTACATGTTTCTTATAGTCTACAAAGAAGGCCATGGACTTTTTTTTTTTTTTTTAATTAGCCATTCCTCTTTATGATCTTCAGCACAATAACGTGTGGTTGCAGACCTTACCACCAACTCTTGTTTGCCTTGAAAAGCACAGAGCATGAACAGCATGCTTGTACTTGAAAAGAGCCTATGAAAAATCTTCAAGTCTTTAGGAATAAGAAAGTTATGCAAAGATTACGCTCCTCTAGGTGCGGAATGTTGACAAGGAATGTTGAAAGCCTTCATTCTTCAAGACGAGGAATATTAAATTCTGGTAAACAAAGCTGTCTTGATCCTGGAGACAAAGGGGATTTTCTTCGATGTTTTAAAACAATTGTCAAAAATAAATATGGTAGTCACAGACTTTATTGAAATTACTTTTCTCTTCCTTTTTCAAGGGAGTAATACTAGCAACCTCATTCTAAAATATCTGTACTTACTTTGCTACAGACCTTAGGAATATAACGCAAGTTGCAGTGATTCACAGTTAGGCTCGAGAAGCCAGCTTGATAAATAATAAATGATTAAAAATTTTCATTAATCAGTAGAGACATCACAGGAAACCAAAGGCATTCCATCTAATGATGATAAATAGTACATTTTCTTACACTGAAATGGGAAGGAAGAGCACATCAATAGCAAACCAAATAAACAGACAAAACATATTCAGTAAATAAAGAACTAAAAACCCGCCTCCATAAACCTGTTTTCCGGAGGTCCTTGTATTAGAAAGACCAGATTTAATTTCTTGGAGTGCCACAGGGGGAGGGGGAGGATGGCGGGGATGGGAGGAGGCTGTTTGCATGGAGGTGGCGGAGGTCAGTCATCTACCTGGTAACAACCAAGAAGATTTTTTTGTCTGTTATTTCAGTATCCGTGTGTGTACAGACACAGACGGATCAGGGAAGATGTGGTGTGATCGATAAAAAAAAGAAATAAAAGCTATAATCTTTGCCTGATTTTAGGTACTGTAATGCGTTTGATACATTTAATCTAATCTGATTAAATGTATATTAGGTCACATTCTCAGAATGACACATTTTTCGCTTATATTTTTCTGCCGGGTGACACTTGATGTTACCATAAAAGTTTTAAGTGCCATGATTTTTTTCTCAAATTTCCTTATTTTTCTTTAGTGAATGTAGTGGCACGCTTATTTAATGAATGAATATCCTAACGTCACACTAAAGGCACAGAACGCCGTTCGATATTAGACGATTACACACATTGTCATTAGAGTAAGTTGGGAGTTTTTTTTTTTTTTTTTTTTTTTTTAGGAGAAAGACTGAAGGAAAAAACCACATTTATGCCTTCTCTTTTTACTGAGTCTAATACTTATTACTGAATACTCACTGACCTGGGTATAAGGATCACTTCTGTGTTGTAGCATGATAAAAGTTGTATTGACATCTCACAACTTTGTAGAATTTGGATTACACTAAATCAAACTTTTTGTTAGTGTTTCTCGACTCGAGCTGGAATATAAAAACTGCCGCCGTTCAGTTGAAAACTATTTCTCTAGTGGAAATATAATCGGGATTATTGCCGGAAGGAAAATAAAAACTTAACAGGCAAGAATCGAGATAAATGTAATTACATATGACAATCTCTCTCTCTCTCTCTCTCTCTCTCTCTCTCTCTCTCTCTCTCTCTCTCTCTCTCTCTCCGGTGATACCTTTAGCTTTACAAAGACGAATGGTCTGTTTTACTAGGATTTTGCACTAATCCTGTTTTGTTAAATTTTCAGAGAAAAGTATGAGGACATTTTTCACGTTGGAGGAGATTTATTTTGTTGTTATTGTTAGGATTTTTAGGACCTAGAAATTGCTGTTTATCTTTCCAATCCTTTTCGGTGAAACAACGGAGCTTTAGTTGAAGTTTTCACCTTTGCAGAAATCGATGTTTCCTTTTTTTTTTTTTTACTGCGGATTCCTCTCGATTCCTCCTTATGTTCTACCGCTTTCCTCTTTATTCTTTTATTTCTTTGTCATCTCACTGCTTTTGACTCATCTTAAAGTGCAGTTCCAGTCCAAGCAATTTCTTCCTTCTGGTTACACTTTCTGTATCAATTTACTTTATTGCTTATCTTATTCCGTTACTTTGGTGGAATCATCATCCTTTCTTTAAGATTTCCTTTTTCCTCCAGCACTTACATCATTACTTCTGTTGCCTCTTCGTAAACCTTCATTCTCATCTTGATTCCTCTTCATGTATAAATTCGCTAACAAAGAATTCACAATCAAAGGTCATCAACAAACAAAGAGGTTGACTGAAAGAAAGCGGCGGCTAATACGTAACTATTCCTCGCTCTCCTGAGGTTCATGTATGGTAAAGATGAGGTTTAATTTCCTGAAATGTGAGAGGAAAAGATGAAGGACTCTGGGGATGAATCGCGGGGGGGGTTGAAAGGGGGGGGCTTCTTTTACGTGAGTTGGCTGACGTCATTCATGTGGGAAAAAACTGGCGCTTATCAAAACCCTGATGTTCAAGCAGGCGAGATTTTGATTGATGGCCGGATGCTTTATATATATGCTCGGTTGCTGTTGACAACTGGTTAGAATGACAAGGTGGTGTGTGTGTGTGTGTGTGTGTGTGTGTGTGTGTGTGTGTTTGTGTGTGTGTATCTAAAAGACTGACCGAAGTGTCACTAACGTGGCAATGTTAGTTGAATCATGGTACCGGACAGCATCTTGGTTACTGAAACGTTAAATATGTCTTATTTATAACATATTCAGAAATACACACACACAGAGTGAGGGAGAGCGAG
Source organism: Macrobrachium rosenbergii (assembly GCF_040412425.1). Lineage (NCBI taxonomy): Eukaryota > Metazoa > Arthropoda > Malacostraca > Decapoda > Palaemonidae > Macrobrachium > Macrobrachium rosenbergii. Next base: position 54,420,077 of record NC_089794.1, on the reverse strand, counting down.
TAACTTTTATTACAATTAATGGAAGTTCACAACCAGTTAAAATTAAGCTACATAAAAAGTCAGAGGACTTGTGTTCATCTGCCATTATGATGAGCCAGAGAAGAAACTTGATTCACATATACAGTAAATGGAGATTACAAAAAGGATTATAAAAAGGAAGCCGTAAAAAAAGCAAACTAGATACATAGACTTGAACAGAGGGTTCCAGGCAAGTAAATGGAATATTTCAAAAGCAGCAACACAGATGATGAATATGTTTCTACAGAAGATAAGCTGTGATGAATGAGGGCAGTCGACATAATCGCTATAACGACAATTAGTTATCGGCGCGTTTGTTCATCCTTGTTGCTCCTCCTAGATAATGATTGCATTTTCCAGTTTTTCTCTAAAAAAAAAAACCTTGAGATGGCTGCTTGAGATGGCTTTTTGTGGCTGGGCTTAAAAACTACTGAGGTTAGCTGCAAATTGCTATGTTGATCTTTCACCCCCAATCATCAAACATGTTAAATTCCAACCCACTTCCCTCAGCAGTTATTATTTTATTTAAGGTTAAAGTTAGCCATGATCGTGCGTTTGGCACCACTATAGATGCCAACAACACAGGCCACCAACGGGCCGTGGCTAAAAGTTTCAAGGGCCGAGGCTGAGAGTTTCATGGGCTGTTGCTAAGAGTTTCATACAGCATTATACGCTGTACAGAAAACTTGATTGCGCCAAAGAAACTTCGGCGCATTTATTACTGCTGTTTGTTATTCTGTGATATGATTCGTACCTCTATAATGAATTCATATTCTGTGTTTTTTAAGCCATGCACTTGCAAAAATTAATCAACAGTATGTTTATTTAAAAACTTTAAACATTACGATGATAACAATTTCTGGCTAAAGGTAATTTCAGTGCCGATTTGTGTCTTTGTAACGGCGTACTTTTGTTTTCCAACTTTGCAGTATTTTACTTACAACACAGAATGAGAAGAGTTTAGCCATTAGACACGAATGACAGCCGCATTACCTACAGCACTGAACTGGGATTTTTGCAGAAACTGTTCTGTCAGTCATTTTCAGGATTTAATAATAATTCTAAATATGTCTAAACTTGTTTTTCGAAAGTGCGTCTCATGTCTTGGAAAACCAGAGAAGTGGACAACGTGGACTTAGCATATGACACAGGGCATGTCTTTCAAAATAAGTAAAGTTCGTTTTATCATTTCCAAGCCCAAGGGCAATACATCAGTTCGTATCTCGGGGAAAAAGTACCGAAATCAGGTCTGGCTCCCTTGTCGGTCTTCACTTATTTATCTTTTATAAGAGATGCTCTCCCGCTAAAATGGACAGGGCTTTTTTCATTCCATTTAATAAAACATCAGTTCAATCTCGGAAGGTTTCAGAAATCTTTTCTTACGCTCAATCGTGTTATATCCAGTAGATCGGTCATAAATTCTAAACAATTCTACTAAATTTTGAAACTGCCTGTGCAGTTTATAGGCGGTCATTATTTAATTTTGAAATTATGCACTTATAATTATTATTCTACCGGCTCTTTCTTAACAATGTTCATGAAAATATGATGTTCTTCGATTGCCGAAGGGCAATAAATGGCAGACCTGATTTACAAAATATCCCACTTATCATAACTCCAAATTTTATATTGCATATGAACTTTTTACCTCTGTTTGAAGCACTCACTAACACCGGCACCGCCCCCCCCTCTCCTCTCTCTCTCCTTGTTATTTCATAGGAGTAAATTAAACGCTCAATGTGTTAATAACAAACATGGTATAGAACTATAGACACTACACGTTATAAGCATGAGGTTGAATAACAACAAACAAGTAGACCGAAATGACCCAAGTATCGAAGAGAGCTGTCGTATAAAGTGTTGTCCAGCAGTCGAACTCTCGCCTCTAAAAACATCTCGTTTGTTTAGGTAAGGACTATTTCTCATTTGGGGAAGTCTAGTCGACTCTCCCAGACAGTCTACCCGCTACCCCCCTAACGGTACTTTCCAGACCAGCCACCCCTCAACCCCACCCACTCTCTCTCTCTCTCTCTCTCTCTCTCTCTCTCTCTCTCTCTCTCTCTGGTACACAATTAATCAGGAAAATAGGTTTATAGGGGTACGTACTGTGTCTTTCTTTAAGGACTTCCTTTCTCTATTACTTTCCTTTGGCTTTCGTTCTGAAAGTGTGCATCTCATATCTGGTGTTTTTCATTAGTTGAGTCTATTTGGATGGGGTTCGTAAAACAAGATAAGATTGTTGTCACATAACTGTTTGCTGTTCCACTGAATATCATTTCAATATGAAAAACCCGTATGCTAATTCCAAATAACATTACCTCAAGGAACTGTGTTACTTTATATGTTATATTATTTACTTTAGTTTTTCCCATGGTAAGAAAATTCTAGGAAATCATTCTCAGTGAATGAAGTATTGACCTTCTAATTCTAGAATTAATTAACCTATACCTAGGGACATTGTGTTTTCTCTTTGCAAAGAGTTGCAGAATATTATTATCACGTTTCCTAAATGCTTTCAATTGACTCCAAAGGTTTCAGTATTTGCCGACCTTACAAATACGCTTTAAGGGATATGTTAAACTTATGTAGTATGCTAAAGACATTGCTTTAAAGACATCCAGCAGATGTTTTCTTCATTCATAATCTCATGCTAATTTTAATTTACTAGTCCAGTGAGTACCTCCCGACATAAAAGTTTCAAATGAAGTATTCTGTTTTTTCATGGTGTGATGTTAGAAACCCTATTTTATAGTTGTGCAGATATTCCAAGTAATTTTGGCAAGGATATGTTTGGTCTACATATCATCCGTCACAGGCGCGATACATTTTATTTCTATACAATCAGTAATCTACAATAATCCTTTAATATCAATTTGCTCTACCTCGGAAATAATATATTTTCATATATGTTACCGAAGGACCTTTTTTTCTTGATAATAAGTTCGTCGTCCCGTGGGCTTGAACCAGCGAGGGCAAGAACTCAGTACTAAATGGACGCATTAACCCATTCACGGCCAGCAAGTAGGTATAAGTGGATATCGGCTCCCATAATGCAATCCCCGTCGAACTCAGGTGTTTGTAAATTGGAGACGATATGCACCCACCTCTGCCATGTTGACCGTGTAGTGCGTTTGTCGCACGCAGCCATATTATGACCTTTTTCACATCACCGTGATTCATATACAATCAGTAAGCTACAAACATCCTTCAATATCAATATGCTCTACCTCGGAAATAATATATTTTCATATATGTTACTGAAGGGAATTTTCTAGTTGATAATATTATATATATATACATATATATGCATAATTATATAATATATATTTATATATATATATATCTATATATATATATATATATATATATATATTATATATCTATATATATATTATATATATATATATAATATATATATATATATATATATATATATATATATATATATATATATATATATATACTTTTCATATTAAGGACTAAGGGCCATTATAGCATGCTATCATGTATAATTGGACCTGTGATTTATTTGGAAACGATGGAAATTATATCAGTCTCAAAATAGAAAAGAAAAATTAAGTTATATTAAAGAAGAGCTCCTTTTTTTAGCAAGCGTTTAGATTTACGGATGTATCCTTTTTATTATGCTTCAGGTGGGCTAAAAGTCTCTTCAATCACATTGGTGTTTATGAAAGATTTATGGTCCGTTTTTGCTTGAAGAAAATTCTTTTCATAACCACTGAAAGGACTAATATTTGAAATAGATAAGGGATATAAATTGCAAGGTCTTTGGCTAAAATGCAAAAGAAAGAATGAAATAAACGGACAACCATCAGACCTCGATAGATAATTACTTTTCGTCGTAATAAACGATGAAAATCAAGAGTAAAAAAATAAGCAATTTATTCCAGTATCCTATAAACTAAGTCCAAGAGTTTTTCACGTTTTTATTTATCATTGTTCAGTTCTATCTGGTGTTGGCCAATCACTAAAATATCGAGGTTCATACATATACAAATACACAGAGCGTATGCGTGTGATTGTTGTATACATGATAATTCTTTATTCCCTGTCTACGGAATCATTCGGATTGCCAGAGTTATTTGCGGTAATGTTGATCACATAAAGAATAATTCTCAAATGTTTCTGAAAAATAACAAAACGTAATTTTTACAAAACAAATAGGAATGGTGAAGAATTGCTCGAATTTGTTCCTGGTAACTGTAAAGGAAAAGTAATTGCAAAATTTGGAAGACACTTAAGTGAGATGGTCAGGAGGAAATTGCGGATAATGAGGGAAACGGCTCACGTAGCTACATGAAAGGACAGCAAAATCATTCAACTATACGGAACATCAAAGAACCGGAAGCCGTCAAAGGTTTTTCTTTTCTTTTTTATCAGACAACTGAGGTAGTTTATCGTGCCAAATTAGCCATCCATTCTTTTCCATTGAGACTTTTTTGCATAGAGTTTGTTCTTATTTATCTTCATTTCAGGAAACTTGTCGACGAGAATGTCACTTTTTCAGGGGTGGATCAGATACACAAAAGGCTCTCTCATAAGAAAAGAAAGATAGGAAAGTTTGAGGAGGATTCACAGACCAACGAAACGATGAAAAATAAAAAAATAAATAAAAAATCGGATGGGAAAAATTCCAATCCCTGTTGACACTAGGGAAGAAACTTTCAGTGACCATATTGAGGGATCATCCTCCCCCATACAATACTTTTTAGAAAACAGTACTTATCACTCCCTTTCTGTTAATTCGTTTTATTTCATTATATCCGATATACATTTTCGACAAATGTAGTTAATTTATTATCATGAAGTTCAAATGATAGCTGAGGTCACTGCTTCTAAAACGCTAGTTCTTCAAGATGAATTTTTCATCTGGTTATCCTATCTACACCAGCCAAGAATTCTATTCTAAGTTGCTGAAAAAAGTTTTAATGTCTTTCTGTCATCACTGCCTACATCATCTGAGTTCCTTTGTACCGACCTTTTGCAGGACATTTTCTATTTTACTCTCTTTCCGCCTTCAGTATCTACATCAGCCTAAATCCTCTATATTCAACTTCACTGGGATATTTTGCACTTATGTCCGTCTTCACTATCTGCATCAGCCAGAGGACTATACCACTTCATATTCGATTTTACTGGAACGTAACTTTAATATTCCTCCCAAACTCATTCAAGAGAAAATAGGGAATTAGCTTCCGTATTAATATCATCATATTTAGATTAGCTCATTAACCTCGTCCTCAACGCAGCTGTGAGATAACCAAGATCCCGGGGGTTCCCAAAAGCTGGCTTAAATAAACAACGGCCTCCCGATACCCATCATCGAATGGTTTAATGATCAGCTCTTGGCTCCCTGAGCCCTAACTGAAGGAACCCTGATCCGAAGAAAAAGTGAATTAAAGAGGAGAAAATCAGAGTAATCGAGCGCTGCTGTTAGCGAGATACATCAACCTGTGAAATGAAGCTCAAGTGTGCACTGACTGAAGGATCATGATACAGGGTTTTAGTTGTCTGTCCGTCTGCACTTTATTCTGTCCGCAATTTTTCTGTCTGCCCTCAGAGCTTCAAAACTACTGAGACTAGAAGGCTGCAAATTGGTATGTTGATATTCTACCCTCCAATCATCAAACATACCAAATTGCAGCCCTCTAGCCTCAATAGTTTTTATTTACTTAGGTTAAAGTTAGCCATAATTGTGCTTCTAGCAACGATATAGGATAGGCCACCACCAGGCCGTTGTTAAAGTTTTATGGGCCCGCGGCTCACACAGCATTATACCGAGACCACCGAAAAATAGATCTATTTTCGGTGGCCTTGATTATACGCCATACAGAAAACTCGACTGCGCCGAAGAAACTTCAACGCATCTTTTACTTTTTTATTTTTTTTATGGTGATCACATACAGGTACATGCTCAGTGTGGAAAGTAGGGTAATGATGAAAGGTTAATTTCTTTAAAACATAAACAGAAAGCCATAATGTTATCCTTTATATGTCTTATAAATCTCCTAAAAGAGAATTTTATGGCATAAAATCTGTATAAGATGTGTACAATATAATAATGCAGGTTTCGTTCATTACAGAGCCTATGATCATACTATTAATTAAAGAAGTTAAAAACAAATAGCCTTTTCTAATAGTATGTTAAAATCAGATATATTCAACCTCAAGTTTTGTGAATGACAGCTTGAATAAGAATATGAATATCAGTTTCAGGGCCGCATAAACTTGATTCATTTATTTCAAAAGAAATATATAAAAAGTACAGCTTTTAAGGAGCGCAGTTAAGCCTGGTACAGATGATAGCAACAGACCGATATGCTTGTTGATTTCAGTTAAGAAATAAGCAAAGTTAGGTACCCTCCAAAAACAAGACTCATGAATAGCACACTCAGTCTCTCAATAAAGCTCTACCTACTCTGTAAATCATAAACAAAAAAAAAATCTGCAATGTCATCCTTTACATGTCTTATAAATCATCGAAAAGAGAATTTAATGGCATAAAATCTGGTCAAGATATGTACAAAAAGATATGCACACTATAACAGTGCAGGTTTCCTTCATATAGAGATCATAACGATACTGTTAACTAGACACAAGTTGAAACAAATACATAATGCACCGTAATGCACCAAGTTTCTTCGGCGCAATCGGGGTTTTCTGTACAGTGCATAATGCTGTATGAGCCGCAGCCCATGAAACTTTCAGCCACAGTACGATCATGACTAACTGTTAGGAACAATCGTTTGTCGATTGTTCCCTTAGTGGGTTGTTGCCTCCTTTGTTGTTTTTGTTTTTTCTTGCTGGCGAGCTGTCGTCTGGTGAATGGCGTCAGACTTCGTCAGTCAGGTTCAAACAGCACCAAGTCAGGTTCGTAACAGCACCAAGTCAGGTTCGTAGGCCTTTCACGTTGAGGGCAGCAGAGAGTCTTGGGGTAGCAGAGCAGGTATCCGTACCTGCGACTGCGTCAGTCAGGTTCCAACGAGCCAGGTTCTGGAGGGCAGAACGACCGATGGTCCAGGGCAGCAGCAGGTATCCGTGCCTCTTCCGCGACTTTGGAAAAAGTCCCAGCAGCAAGGTTTCTTGAGGACGAGATGGTTGCCGTGTCGGCTCTGTCATGGTCGTCGTAACTGGAGGAGGACGTCCAGTACGTTTCTTGGAGGACGAGATGGTTGCCGTGTCGGCTCTGTCATGGTCGTCGTAAATGGAGGAGGACGTCAGTACGTTTCTTGGAGGACGAGATGGTTGCCGTGTCGGCTCTGTCGTGGTCGTCGGTACTGGAGGAGGACGTCAGCACTGTTTGAGGACGAGATGGTTGTCATTTCGACTCTGTCGGAGTTGTCCTGCAGTGTTCCTGTTAAGCAGCTTGGGGCTGTTTCGACGGCTCTATTGAGTTTGTCTGGTGATGCTGTCCAGAGTTATGCAGTTTTGGTGTTATGTTATGATTATTAATTTTTTGCTGCTATATTGGTATGAATAACTGTATTTTGGTAACTGACTCATTTGATTATGCTTTTGGTTTTGGTAATTTATTTTGATTTGATCATTTATTGTTCTGGCTTTTATTTTGCTCTGTTCTGAATTTATGTAATGTAATTATTGTGCTGATCATTTGTTATTGTGCTGCTAATGTTTGTTTTTGACTAGTCATAATGTTTTACTGACCAGTTAATTGTTGCTGCTCCCGTTAAGTGATTAATTCACTTGTAATAATGTTCATTGAATTTAGTTTAAATTGAACCTTGACTCAACTGTACATTATGTAAATAACTAATTTTGTAAATAAACTAATATTAAGGTAACTTTTTTTTTTTGTATTTGTTCTGCTCCTCTCTCCTTTGTTTGTCACCCCTCGTCAGTCATTACAGCCCAATTGCTTGTTTATTTTAAAGAACCTGTAGATCTCGAGAGGGGAGATCGTAATATTGGCGACCTTAGCCAGGATTGGTTCTGTTTTGGCTGGTGGGGGTGTGGCAGCATCGGGGAGAGTATTTTTGTATGTAAAAAAAAATTTTTATTGAAATTTTTTTTTCTGTTAGTGGGAGGTGTTAGAACAATCGTTTGTCGATTGTTCCCTTAGTGGGTTGTTGCCTCCTTTTTTTTGTTTTTGTTTTTTCTTGCTGGCGAGCTGTCGTCTGGTGAATGGCGTCAGACTTCGTCAGTCAGGTTCGTAACAGCACCAAGTCAGGTTCGTAACAGCACCAAGTCAGGTTCGTAGCAGCAACGAGTCACGTTGAGGGCAGCAGAGAGTCCGTTGGGGTAGCAGCAGCAGGTATCCGTACCTGCGACTTTGCGAGTCAGGTTCGTAGCAGCAACGAGCCAGGTTCTGGAGGGCAGAACGACCGATGGTCCAGGGCAGCAGCAGGTATCCGTACTTTGCGAGTCAGGTCCTAGCAGCCCCATTTCTTGAAGACGAGATGGTTGCCGTGTCGGCTCTGTCATGGTCGTCGTAACTGGAGGAGGACGTCAGTACGTTTCTTGAAGACGAGATGGTTGCCGTGTCGGCTCTGTCATGGTCGTCGTAACTGGAGGAGGACGTCAGTACGTTTCTTGAGGACGAGATGGTTGCCGTGTCGGCTCTGTCGTGGTCGTCGGTACTGGAGGAGGACGTCAGCACTGTGCTTGAGGACGAGATGGTTGTCGTGTCGGCTCTGTCGGAGTTGTCCTGCAGTGTTCCTGTTAAGCAGCTTGAGGGTGTTTCGATTTTTCTATTGAGTTTGTCTGGTGATGCTGTCCAGAGTTATGCAGTTTTGGTGTTATGTTATGATTATTAATTTTGCTGCTATATTGGTATGAATAACTGTATTTTGGTAACTGACTCATTTGATTATGCTTTTGGTTTTGGTAATTTATTTTGATTTGATCATTTATTGTTCTGGCTTTTATTTTGCTCTGTTCTGAATTTATGTAATGTAATTATTGTGCTGGTCATTTGTTATTGTGCTGCTAATGTTTGTTTTTGACTCGTCATAATGTTTTACTGACCAGTTAATTGTTGCTGCTCACGTTAAGTGATTAATTCACTTGTAATAATGTTCATTGAATTTAGTTTAAATTGAACCTTGACTCGACTGTACATTATGTAAATAACTTAATTTTGTAAATAAACTAATATTAAGGTAACTTTTTTTTGTATTTGTTCTGCTCCTCTCTCCTTTGTTTGTCACCCCTCGTCAGTCATTACAGCCCAATTGCTTGTTTATTTTAAAGAACCTGTAGATCTCGAGAGGCGAGATCGTAATACTAACTTTAACCTTAAATAAAATAAAAACTAATGAGGCTAGAGGGCTGCAATTTGGTATGTTTGATGATTGGAGGGTGGATGATCCACACCAATTTGCAGCCCTCTAGCCTCAGCAGTTTTTAAGATCTGAGGGCGGACGGACAGACAAAAAGCCATCCCAATATAATCGAACTCAAGTTTTATGACCGGTAGTTTGAATAAAAATACGAACATTGGCCTAGAGATGTATAAACTTAATCCATTCACTTAAAAAAATGTAAAATGTACAAATTTTAAGGACTGTAGTTAAGCCGGGTCCAGATGACAACAAGCCGATACTTTTCTTGTTTTCAACTAAGAAATATTACAAGTCAGGTGTTCCCCGAACACAAGATTAATGAACAGCACACTCAAACTCTGGCAGTGATGCTCCACCTACTCGTCCCGTGTGGCAAAGGCCTTTTTAACTATGTAGATTTTTGTATGTTGTGTAGTTTTATCAAATCATAAATCCTACTGTGAGCCACTCCTTTTGAAACTGTCTGAATAGTCTTTATTGCTCAGAACCACATTCTGTGGTTTGTTTTTCCTATGGGTTTCACACTTTCTTGTGATTTAAAAGTATATATATATATATATATATATATATATATATATATATATATATATATATATATATATATATATATATATATATATATATATATATATATATATATCATGACCTGTCTTTATAATTATTCCCGCCAATATCTCGTTCCTACCAATTAGTGTGGTGAATCTGATGTATGTATGACACCTACAGAGTTTGAACTTCTCAGCCTCATTTCCCTACCTACCCTCACATGCCAAGATTAATTAAGCACATCCCCTTGTTCGCTAATAACTTCTTTCTTTTTATCTTTCTGCTAAGAAGGGCTAAGCTAGAGAACTCAGCCGCGGTAATTTAGAGCTTCTGAGTTCAATCAGAGATTATGATTCCTTCTTCATCCCACGTTTCCTAACATAAAGGGAGTCGAACGTTTTGCAGAATATTGAATATGCAAAATTACCGGATACATTGTAGTTGCCAGAAAGACTAAAAGTAATTCCCTTACCATCGCCCATAAGGCTTCTAATATGAAACTAATGCATGACAGAGGAAGACGAGACTTGAAGAGCTTATTGTCACTATAAGTGTTGAGTGCATTTCAACTAGAGTATTTTTATGAAATACTTCCGAAGGTGATAATGACCAACCTTTCCCTCAGACAGGTCAGTCAAGGCATTTCAGGAACGCTTGGGGATGAAGAATTCCATATTCTACAAGTAGCCTATATGGCAACCAAAATAGGTCAGACAATGCGACTTTCGAATTAACCACCCTGAGCATTACTCGTATCTCTGGGTAAATGAATCATTTTCAAAAACACCGTGGCAATGGAACTGATAGTGAATGACAGTGAAAAGGCTCCTGAGGACAGTTTTGCATAAAGTAATTTCTACAGAATAAGCAATTAGCTGCCACCTGACAATGGAACCGAAGTGAACACAAGCTGGGATTAAGAATACTCTTCTATTTAATCTGTGACACAGCTCTTCAAAAATAAACATATCGCCTTATAGAAACTACAAAATCAAAAAGATTTTCTTATAATCTCTCATGACAGCCTGCAGGGAGAGATTCTTCAGATATGAGAATATTATTATTCGTTATGAAGATGAAAGAGTCCTACATAAATCTAAAGTGAATACTGACAGGAGTACATAAAGCTTTTCATGGGCCTATATGTTTTCTCATGAGGCAGGTTTAGCTAAACCCTCGATGTGAGACTTTTGAAACATGAAAGCATTTACGTTTTAGCTAAATTGTTGTTAGATGCGACTGTTTCCTTTTCCAGAACCTTAACCGTTACCGAGGAAACATGAATTAGGTAATGTGGGAGCACGATAACAGACCCGAGAAAGGACCCTGCTTCTAGTCGATCATCCTGAAGAAAAATTAGGTGCTACTTTGGACCCTGCGAGATTGTTATCTACTGCGTTGTCACCTCCGAGGGGCTAGTATTAAACAAGACGGAAGCTTAATGGGGCGCCGTGTTTAGTACCAGCCCCTCGGGATCAAAGATATCGTTTATTAATATGATTTGTCGACCACACAATATAAAAAAGGTGTACAGTATATATAATACTTTGATGGGGGGGGGAGAGAGTGCTAAACACGGCGTCTCATTGAGCTTCCGCCATGTTTAGTACTAGCCCTGCGGGGGTGACACGTGGATAACAAGCCAAAGTAGCACCGAAAATTATATTCTGTGATGCTTAAATCCCGTCTTGAATTCCTGATGCCACCACGAGCTCTTGCTCGATGAAAAGTCTGTATGCGATGATTAGTCTAATCTTTCATTTGTGGGATGATCATCATGAGTTAATCAGCGTGCTCTTAATATACTGCAGCCATCTAAACAGGTAAATAGCTCAGAAAAAAATTATCGTTATTATAATAGGTATACAAAGGGAAACAGTACCTTAATTATGACAATAAATTGAATCGCCTGAAATGGAAAGTTGCTGGTAATTATTTATCGAACTCCAGTGTTTTACCTAAAATACAAAAAAAATTATAAACTTAATACAATGGAGTTACATCGAATTAAACAAATGAGATTTAATTATATTAACCTGAAAAATTATGAACAAAGTTATCTAAACTGGAATGTGAAAGAGTTTCTGTGAAAGCATTTTTTGTTTTGTGTAAATGTAATTTCTTTCATGAATTACACATCTAAAAAACTTATTCATCATTTTTAACATAACAGGGTCATATTTGTGTGTTTATAAAATGTCCTTAATGTAAAGTTTTACGCTGTGGTTAGCAAAAATGCAGCAAAATAATAAAGCTTCACGGGAAAATCCCTAGTAATGAATATTGTACTGAACTTTCCCCTTTATCGCGTGGTGTTTCATTTTCAATTACAATTAGGTTATTGTAACATAATTAGCGCATTAATTCACAGGCCAATAAACAGAAGAGTAAAACCAATCGCCGATGTTTCATAGAAAATATGACGTATATTTGTCAGCGATTCGAATTAAATCACTTTTGTGCCAAAAACTGTCATTCCGACCCTTCGGAAACATTGTGGGAAAATTGATGCCACTTGGGACGACCCTTTCCAGTGATTACGAAGAGGAGCAGCTGCTGTTAATTGGATTCTTATTTCACTAGAGAATGTCTCTGCTCCATAAAAGAACAAAACAACTGTACTGAATTCAACTTACCGCTTCGAGCACACTCCTCCAGTTCCAAGTATCGCCAAGTACTCGAGTACTTGCAACAGTATTTGCACAGCTTTTGTGAGGGGAAACCCATCAGAGACAGATGCTCACTTGAGGCTGTTAAGAGTGGCAGCCCTTTTCTTGGTTCCTCGGAAGGGGGGCTAATTAATACGGACCCTTGCTGTACTTTCTCTATCTACAGAAGAACTTGCACTACTTTTCTGAAGTAGTAGCCTTAATGGAGCCATGGTAAATGGGTGAAACAGTTAACTTTTATCACGGCTTATTTTTTTCGTATTTAAAGATATCTGACTTCTGCGTCTGTCTGTCTGTCGTCAAACCTATGTAACTCAGTTTTCGACTGTTCCTTCGTCCGATGGACTTGAATTTTGAAGTTTTCAATTCCTTTGACAAGACAACCTACGTGACCTCAGTATCCATGACCTCTAGTGACAAATTTTTGTGACCTCTCCCAGTATCTCAGGATTTTGAAAATCTTTGGATTTTTCATAAACTTACTTTGACTCAGTAGAACTGTTCTTCTATATAACCCCTCCCCCTTCCCTCTTCCATCCCTATCCCCATTTGCACTGTATCAAGTGTTACTGCTAGATGACTCCTTACCTTCCCCCTCCCGTCCCATGCCTCCTTCCCACTCCCCTTCCGGAACAACTTACAAGATCAAGTTAATTTAGCTAATTTTAAGGACCTTCCTCCCCTTCCTCTTCCATCCCCTCCACTTTATTGACAATCCTACCTTCCTTCCTCCACCTCTCGCCTCCTCTTTTCTCCTCTATCTCCTTCCCATTTTCCTCCCCCCCCTTTCCCCTTCCCTTCCCTTTTTCCTACTAAGACCCCTTCCTCTTTTTACCCCTTCCCCTCACCTTCCTACTCCCCCTCCCTCTCCCCTCCTGAAATTCCTCACCATCCCAAGTAAACGTCTGAGTCCTTGTTTCGTTAACTGCAATCATAAATCGATTACAATTTTTTCAAAAATAAAAAGTATCAAATAAAAAAAAATATTTTAAAAATTTTAAACATGCTTTTATTAAAATGCACTAAAAAGTAAAAAATATTTTTTGATATACACCAGATTTTCTTACAATTAATCATGTCTACAAAATAAAAGCGTGTTGTTTTCATAGGAAATGCTAGTAGAAATAAAAAAATCTATTTCTTTTTGTAGCATTTCCTATGTTTAGTAGTTTTATTTTTGTAGACATGATTAATTTTAAGAAAATCCTGGTGTCTCAAAAATTTATTTTTACTTTTTAGTACATTTGAAAAAAATTTTATTTTTATCTTACAAAAGGTAAAGGCATCTGTGTGTATAACATATGACGTGTGTGCATGTGTATTTATTTCAACACTTAAGAACTCCATGAATATCAAAGTTTTATTTCCCCTTCAAATAAACCTACAATCTATACTGTTCACAAACAAATTTTTAGGGATTGCATTTTTATATCACCAATCTTATCAATGGTCACATAAACTTACTACGATCTTCAGGAAATTTGAGCACTGGCTCTCATTCCTGGATTATCATCTTGTATTTTTGCGCTTCAGGGCTCGTAAACCATTATGTTTGTGCTGACAACATATCAGCATTTGCGTCTGTAAGTGAATTAAGTGCTAATGACTTGTAATAAGATCCTTCCTGCGCCCAACACTAGTGACTTGAAAGAACTCAAGAAGATGAAAATATCTCCATTTTGAGGAGCTTTTGGTTTTGGGCGATCCAATCAAATGGTGAAATTGGGAAATAGCAAATTTTGGTTTGCACTTTAGGTGATGGTGATCTCTATCTCTCTGAGGTATTCATCCTGTTAAGACTCATTTTTTTGGAAATTATCGCGTCAGTTGCCCGTGAAATTTTGGTGCCTGAGTTACTAATTGGGTGAATGTAATTCGAACTGAAATGTTTTCGAATATGGAATAAAGGCTCATTTCAGCCTAACTTTATAGAAAAGTAAAGTCTGCAACTTAGCAATTATTAATAAAAATATTCAATTATTATTATTATTATTAAAGTAGTTAGTAGTTAGTAGTAGTAGTAGTAGTAGTAGTAGTAGTAGTAAAGTAAAAAGTAGTAAAAAATCAACAACGATGTAAATATAAATATATATCAGAAATATATTCACAAAACAAGACCATTTGGTACAGAAAATATTTGATTCTCCTTTCAATCTTCTAAAACATACAAATCCATCGAAGTAAAAAATTTTGAAAAATTAAAAGTTTAAAACTTAATGTTCCCAGAAGAAAACCGGTCGTAATTTTAAGATACCCAATTCCGTAGTTCAGGTAATACCATTGTTCTCCGTAGATGACCCACCTAACTTCCTCCTGGATTATTATTATCATATTATTGTTAAAAACTGGCAAACATACTTGTGGAACAAAACTGAAGTCCAATTTTACTAGAGTATTTATTTGTAATAAGATGTGTAAAACAGAACGAATGGTCGCAAAGAAACTGAAAATAGCCCGGATATCCAGCATCCAGACTTTTGCAAAGGCCACAGAACAAACTACAGAACAAATGTTTGCCTTCAGCAAAGGTACTCAGAATGTAATCACCTGTTCAGAAACATTAAGTTATGTTGGCACCTACAGAAATTGGACGGTGATCGGCATTTTACAAGATTTACCACTCAATACTTGACCATGCAATAACAGGTGCCAGGACAATTGAAAATGTTCAAAATGAATGTTTGGCTAACTGAAAAGCTAATGGAACTTTGTGGGAATAAGTTATCAAAAAATATAAAGTTTTGAAAAATCCATTTGTGTTCACATCTCAATGACCATCAAAATGGAGTAAAAAAATTTTCTCAAGGACTGGAAAGCTGAAATATTTGTAAAGGATTCTGTGATGTCTAATGGCCATTATAAACAAAATTATTTCACCTTTTCATGTTCAAGTGATATACAAAAACTAATAAAATGAAGTAAAATATTTTTGCCTTAATGTGGCTTGCAATATCCTTGAGTTATGTTTTATTATGAAGGAATCAATTTCAGTGCATCTTAGCCTTCCCGCTTTTCCTCGTTTTATAAATGATTATAATAATTCATTCCTAGTCTCTTTTCGAGCCCTTTGAGAAGTTCGAGAAAGCATCGATCCTTATCCTGAAACTCTTTTTACCTAGTGTCTGTCCGAGATTTCCTGAAGGGATCCCCCCCCCCAACCCCCAGACCGTAAAACCATCTGGAGGAGCGTTCGAAAAGGAGCGGGTCCTCCGGGAGTCTTTGAGCTCTCCTGCATTTCTCATTTCGATGAGACATCCTCCCAGGATGTCACCTGTCGGTCCACATGTCGAAGTGTATGACAACCTCATCCTGTTACGTTCTGATGGGCGCTACGTAGAGGATTTTATTTTTGTCTAGGTTTTGATTTTTTTAATTTTCACTCGTGAGTAGACAGGCGCGCTCCTGGAAAAAGATTTTCATTCCTTTAAGCACACAATTTCTTTCAGTTCTTGTGGACTATCAAGAGAAAGATCATTAATATACCCTGTTATTTTTTAACAATGGTTTGATCTCCGAGACGTAAGATGTTATACAGATTCACCTCATTAGTTCCCAAAGGAAGTTTTGATGGCTGTGTGTTCCCCTTGACGTGTATGTCTCATTATTTCAGAACATCTTCAAAAATTGCAAGTGACTTTTCCTATTCGGCCAGCCATTTTTCTCGGTCTCTGACTGCAGGCAAACAAGAAAATGAGAAGGAACTGAAACATTATACAGTGGTTTTTTCTTTATGCTTGCTTCCTTTGCTTGGAATTTTACACATATTATTTTTTACAATTAGATAAGGGAACTTATTTTGGTCGAAATGCTTTATTCGCTTTTGGACATTGAGTGAATACTCTATTATTCATATTTCGTTACCTTTCTTGTACATTTCCTGAGATTTCCCTAAAATTAGTAAAGAACTTTCGCCCTCTCATTGAATTTTAGGTCTTATTCGTTAGGTATTGCGAAGATGTAAACACTTTCCTTGAAAGGGTGAATGAATTGGTACCACTGGTAAAATTTACCATGGGACAGAGACATGTTGTAGCCTACCATTACTTGATAGCCCTACAGTATGCATGGAAGTAGTAAGGGATCTAGATTCGAGGTATACAGGAAACTCGAGATATGTACATTTTCTATTCTGGCCACAACGATAAGGTTCAGAAAATATCACTGTTTTACAGGCATTGCGTGTATATGGACCTGAAAATACTGATGAGGAATTGGATACGATTAGGAATAAAGCCAATAAATTAAAATATCTTTACATTACGTAAAGGATGCATGCTGAACAACAAAAAGAGATTGTATTAACTAAAAATATTCCCTATTTACTGAAAAATTTAGTGTTCGTGAGATATTTGAGAACAAAATCGATCTCGGTCCCTAGTGACTGAAGTTGTTCTGCTTCAGATGTCATTCTCAGTTCCATATAAAAGTCACTGTATGTGCGGTGTTAGTTATCTACTGGTTGTCTGCCTGATGCAGTTCTATTCCTCATTACCAAGAATGACATCAGGTAAGGGGAATCGAAGATTCAAAGAAACATTCTTTCACAGGAGAAGAAACTCCTTTTCCAATTATTCTTTCTGAAGCATTTATTTTGTTCCTTGAAGGCTGAGCTGGGGCACGATCTATGGCAGATAATCGTTTCTCGCTGGTCTCACTTATCAAGGTCTGGTCATTGAATTTCTCCCTTTTTAGTTTTCTGTAAAAGAGAACCATTGATGTGGCTATTTGTCTGTCTGTCCGCACTTTTTCTGTCCGCCCTCAGATCTTAAAAACTAGTGAGGCTAGAGGGCTGCAAATTGGTATATTGATCATCCACCCTCCAATCAACAAACATCAAATTGCATCCCTCTATCCTCAGTAATGTTTATTTTATCTAATGTTAAGGTTAGCCATGATCGTGCGTCTGGCACCGCTATAGGTGCTAACAACACAGTCCACCACCGGGCCATGGCTGAGAGTTTCATACAGCATAATAAGCTGTACAGAAAACTCGATTGCGCTGAAAAAACTTCGGTGCATTTTTTACTTGTTTCCAGATTCACTCTTCTGGTATGCGATCTTTGTGCCCATTGTTGGTTGAGAGTTGAGGGTTCTGATTTTGTTCCTTGCCAACAGATTTCCAGTCGTGGAATGGTGGATCCGACGGAAGCATTGAACAATCGCTCAGCGCTTTCTCCTTTATTGGCGTCTGTTCTTCATTCTACATCGCTCGCCCTACGTGAAGTTGGATTGGGAAATTAAATTCCACAGACAGAGGTGGTTAGTGAGAAAAATCGTGTCGTTCTTTATTTGATTCTCTCTCTCTCTCTCTCTCTCTCTCTCTCTCTCTCTCTCTCTCTCTCTCTCTCTCTCTCTCTCTCAATTTAGAGTTAGTTTCTGCAATCATTGTATTAGTGAGGTCGTAAAAGAACTATCATCAAAGCTTAAAGAAAAAGAAAAACTGAAATGCATTGAATCAATATAAAAAACATTATAAAATAAGAAAATACAGAACTACGGCAGTAATTTTACTTTTCTCCGAGAAAAGGAGAAGTAATTGGGCGCAACGTGTATGAAGCTTTTGTACCTGTTAACATGTACAGTACATGTGTGTGTGTGTGTGTGTGTGTGTGTGTGTGTGTGTGTGTGTGTGTGTGTGTGTGTGTGTGTGAGACAAAAAAAAAAAAAAGTTGCTTTCGGCTGATACATGGTCCAGCAATGGGCTCACTAATTTGTATAAGGCTGCAGGAAGGCAGGAAAGGTATCCTCTCTAGGCATTCCACACTTCCCGTCTACTATTTCATGTTTTGTTAATGTAACCACATTCATTGACCCCTTCTCTGAAGACGAATTTCCAGTCAAGCTTCAGAAAAGCCTCTGGAGAGAGAGAGAGAGAGAGAGAGAGAGAGAGAGAGAGAGAGAGAGAGAGAGAGAGAGAGTAATTTCTTTAACAATTTATCACTGTGGCGCCACTAATGATACAATATTTTCTTGCAGCTTTCTGCGATAAGGAATTTCCTCATAAAAAGAAATTAATCTTCCCCTTGAGCTGTTTCCTCTATATCATTTCGCGCCTCTCTCACTTTTTATCCGTTTTCGCTCTTTTCTTTGCTTCCTGAACAGGGGACGAGCTCGTGGCCTTGTCAGAACTTGAAACGGGAAAATTATTATGTGTTACCGGCATTTACATTCAAGTTAACGACGAATAGTTTGCAATTATCAGAGTGGCGTTTACTGTCGTTTTAGGTCCATTTACTTTATATAAAATACACATTGCCATTACTGCCACAAGTGCTACTTCCACTGTTGCCATTATTACTTTAGATACTTCTGTCATCACCTTTGTTTTTCTGAAAATTCTTCTGCTACTAAAGTTTATAAAAAATATTACTGCTACCACCAACGATACTAAACCCATTATTACCACTACCCCTACTGCCATTATTAATGCAAATGTTACTCCTATATACTCGCTGGCAACTTGCCATCAGCAGTTATAAGGGCTGTTTATGTCAAAAGAATGCCACAGACAGTGCCTAGGAAGCCTTAAGATTGTCATGAATTTTGTCTTGGCTACATCACCTCAATGAACATTTGTAAAAAAACACAAAAAGTTTGCAGAAGTCTTCATATAATTATTATCAGTGTGTCTACTCTAACATATTAACATATATTATATTATATATATATATATATATATATATATATATATATATATATATATATATATATATATATATATATATATATATATATATATATATATATATATATATTTTTATATACTGCATATATATCGTTCCCTCTTACCTATATATACATATATATATATATATATATATATATATATATATATATATATATATATATATATATATATATATATATATATATATATATATATATATATATATATATATATATATATATATATATATATATATATATATATATATATATATATATATATATATATATATATAAAGATTAAGTGTACGTTCATCTAGCGATCTTACTTTACGTATGGTTCAAAACCATGTAAAACACTCATATTTTTTTCTATATATATATCTATGCCATCTATATATAAAAGATCTATATATCTCAATCTCAGGTATCTATATATATCATCTACCCTAGCATCACTATTCTCTCAAAGCAATTAAATGGACATTTAAAGAAACACAATCGTTTCTATAAAATATTTATTATTCAAATAACCCAACAAGAAATGGTAAAACAAAAAAAGATTAAAATGCATATAAAATGAATTATCGAGTCAGATAACTAAACTCTAAACTGCAAACACTTCTGATTAAAAATAATGGCTATATAGCCTGTGGTTATCATACATATACTCCCTAAATCAATAACAAGTATGTAAAAATGTAATATCTAAATATATTGACATTGCAAATGACTTGCATGTCTTTTTCTCAAATCCCAAGTATGACATCTATATAGAATTAAACATGATAAAACTAAATATATAAATGCAAAACACAATAATGGAAAGTGTAAAATGATATATAAGATATGGCAAACGTAATATAACAAAATAATAATATAAATGAGGTATAATATTCATATTAAATATACACCAGTTCAAAAGTTCATAATATCATTCATGGTAAAAATCATATATTCAATTTTCTCCATAAAACAGAGATTTGAAAATATAATCTGCCGATTTTCAAAGCCTGTTATATATATATCATATGGCTGGACAATATGCAGTTCTGTCACGTTAATGAATGATCAAATAAGGGCAGATTTTGATCTATAATAGTAACGCATATTTATGAACGAATATACATAACTCTCGGATCATCTGATAAAGTATTGCTGAAAAAAGTCATAAACTATTTTGCTGAATATATATATATTATTTCATGTGGCCTAGTTCCATCTTGCTCCAAAAATTCTTTCATAACATTAAATATATTAATATATGATATATACAGTATATATATATTTTTAAAAATATATATATAAATATATATATATATATATATATATATATATATATATATATATATATATATATATATATATATATATATATATATATATATATATATATATATATATATATAATATATATTATATAAATATATATATATATATATATATATATATATATATATATATATATATATATATATATATATATATATATATATATAGTATGGATGATAATTTTATTCTTCATATAGAGGTTAATTCATGCGATATGTTGGGATGGTGAAAAAGGGGTGCCACGGCAACGATTATATTAGTTAGGGTGCCATCACTAAAAATAGATTGAGAACCACTGCAGGGTCTACACTCTCAACCGGCACTGCCACTGTTAACGCCACATGAAAGTCTTTCAAGTATCTGGCACTACCTTCCCTTTGTGCTTGCACCAGGTGGCTGATATTATTAACGCCATGGTTAACGAACCTGCTGGACTTCAATATTGCTATCAATGTTTTCAACATCTCGTGTTGTTTGATGGCAAGATGGCTCACATTGGGGGCAATTATGGCCCTGTTGCGTCGCCATAGCACTTCTGAAAGATGTCTTCCAGCGTTCATCTTCAATTTGGAAGATCAAAAACATCTGAAGAATGTTACTTTGGCCTCATAAAAAGTAGACCGCTATAATAAAAGAGAGTTTATGAAGTAGCTGATAATAGTCACAGGAAAAAAAAGTCACAATTTTGGCTAGGAAAAAAAGTCACATTAGTTCATGGTGGCCGGTGATAAAATCACAGGGGAAAAATTCACATTATTTTTTGGAGGTCATTACCTTTTTGATATTTACAGTCCTTAGCTTATGTTTTTACAGAAATCCCCAACGAGCTTGTACTAAACACGCCGCAAGGGTGGACACATACCGGGTCAAAACCCTTGGGGGTCACTATCTAGGATAGATTATTGTGACTTTTTTCCCTGTGATTTTTTTTTCATGGAATCGATTATGACCCCTCACTCGCTGGAATTCCAGAATGAAACAGCAACTGACCACCCGCTTTGGCTACTAGTCCTAGTCTTTTCTTCAGTGTCTCCTCCCCTGGCTTTCCTCAGAGAAATCAGTTGTCCAAGTTATATTTCCACTGTGTTTAGCGAGAGTTCCCGAGTTCAAAAAGGTAGAAGCGAACTAATGATACTGAATTAGCAACATTATACTTTTCATGGCCTTAGTTTCCCTTGTTACTGTTGAAAAAATATAAAGAAAATTGGTCTTGTTATCGTTTCCTATTCTCACTCCTTTGATCTAAATTACGAGGAAGGAGCGGAATTTCGAAAGCATCACGTACACCACAGTACCGGCTTCTCGCAAAATAATTTACATATATATCACTATAAATATTTTCTGTTAAAACAGAATTCCATCAAATAACGGTTACCCATAAAAATACCAAAGCGGGGAAGATTTTACAGCGTTGTATTGCGAAACCAACTGACAGTTGAGAAAAACAGTTGTTCCCGGAATATAACGCTGTTAAATATTCCCGCGTTGGTGTTTTTATATAAATATATATATATATATATATATATATATATATATATATATATATATATATATATATATATATATATATATATATATATATATATATATATATATACATACATATATATATATATATATATATATATATATATATATATATATATATATATATATATATATATATATAATATATATATATATATATATATATATATATATATATATATATATATATATATAATAATCACAGTGCCCTCTTAACGTCTCGATTTTTTCCCACTTTAGGGATATGCTAGTCAATACAAAACCTGTGATCATTTAGATCTTGATCTGTATATATATATATATATATATATATATATATATATATATATATATATATATATATATATATATATAAAACATGGGCTAACGATGTAATGGCATGCAACACTGGAAACGGATTTGAAGACAGGCTATCATGAAAAATCTTAATACTCTACAACAGAAATGAAAACGCACAAACACAAGAAACCACAAGGAAAAAAGAACACCTGGAAGAAGCAGCCAGCAGAGAAAGGTCAAGGTCACGAGGGCGGGGCCACACAAGAGTAGAAAGGTAATAACAGGAACAAGGACTTTTATTTAATCCCCTCCCCACACAGATATAAATACAGCTGGACGACGTGTCCCGTCATTCTACGGACACTTGGCAATGAGGACTGTTAGTCTTGGAAAGCTTGTAACTTTTTTATGAATAAATATCTCCACTAGATAACATCTAGTTTCCATGATGTCCTGTTAGTAATATATATATATATATATATATATATATATATATATATATATATATATATATATATATATATATATATATATATATATATATATATATATATATATATATATATATATATATATATATATATATTTATATATATATATTTATATATATATTATATATATATATATATATATATATATATATATATATATATATATATATATATATATATATATATATATATATATATATATATATATATATATATATATATATATATATATATATATATATATATATATAATATATATAATATATATATATATATATATATATATATATATATAATATATATATATATATATATATATATATATATATATATATATATATATATATACACACACACAGTTGGACTTACAGTATACACGGGTTCACTTTACACATTTTCAATCTTGCACAGTTACACACAGAAAAAGATTGAGCGGGAAAAGAAATTCTGAGTGAAATTGAAATCCCTCCCCTTACCAACAAGCGAAAACACGATCAGAAAGTGTCAGGTGACGCTACAGTAGTTCTATTTCACTAGCGCAAGTGTTACGGTATCGTGTGTGCACGCGTGGAGAGAGAGAGAGAGAGAGAGAGAGAGAGAGAGAGAGAGAGAGAGAGAGAGCATTCTGATACTGCCATAAGAAACTCCCTTAAATACCTGTACTTACATACACGCGCACACATCCTTTCCCCTTCGCTCTCTCCCTTGCCATTTCTCGTTTTTTATTTCTTGGTGTCTTGTCATAATTTTCACTCCATAAAACGATGAAAAACAATTAAAATGGTAATGGTCGTTCATCACTCCCCATCCAGGCTAACGTGCATTTTGTGCTCCGCACTGTCCTGTGGGACACACACATAATCGTAATTTGATCATTTACGTTTAGTTTAAATTGTTTTCTTGTTACTACTATACAGTATAGTATTGTATAAACTGTATCCATGGTTTTTTTTATTATTATTCTTCGTGCTGTTCAACAAATAACGGTTTTTGTAAAAGGTATTTTGGGGTTTTTATGGGCAAAAATGGGTGGTGTACAGTACTGTTACAAAAGGGCTTTGTGATCAGGCACTTTTTGAGTGTTGCACGGAGGTTCTCAGAGTAATTTTTATATATATATATATATATATATATATATATATATATATATATATATATATATATATTGGATATATATATATATATATATATATATATATATATATATATATATATATATATATATATATATATATATATATATATATATATATATATATATATATATATATATATATGTATATTTTGTGTATGTACAGTACATATCCAAGTATCCAACAGCTTGATTAGAAGTAGAATTAAGTAGCAGTGTGACAAAACAGTTACCTGAAAGCTGGGTAAGTTTTTACGTTAAGTTTACCTACTCTTTTCAACACTCACAATGGGATGGTGAGGATAACATTGAAGAGAATGTATTAGTATCGAAATTACTTCAGCACTTCCAGAATGTATTATTATTATTATTATTATTATTATTATTTTCCTTCCTCGATTTTCGTAGGACCCTTAAAGATTATTGCGGTTGCTAACCTGATCACTTGACTCCATTACTGCTGAAATAAACCCGATTGTGGAGGTTGAAATTCCATTTTTAGAATCAAAATACCAACATTTCATAGTCGAATCATTTTTCGTTTCCTGAGCTCGGAGCGAACGTTTCATAATTCTGAATTACAGCGCTGGTTCTCCCAGCTGAATCCAAACATTTTTTGCAAAAGCTATTTAAAATGTTGTATTTTGCACTTTGTGAAACTGGTGTCATTTCATTTCAGGGTAAACTATTCTGTGTGGTGAGCTGCGATTTTAAAATACCACAAATGGCTTCAGTGTTACGGTAGTTTTTAGTTTTCTGTAAAAGAAAATTGTTGTGCCGGTTTTGTCTGTCCGTCCGCACTTTTTCTGTCCGCCCTCAGATCTTAAAAATGTACTGAGGCTAGAGGGCTGCAAATTGGTACCTTGATCATCGACCCTCCAATCATCAAACATACCAAATTGCAGCCCTCTAAAATAGCCTAAGTATTTTTTATTTTAAGGTTAAAGTTTGCCATGATCGAGCCTCTGGCAACTATATAGGACAGGCCACCACCGGGCCGTAGTTGAAGTTTCATGGGCCGCGGCTCATGCAGCATTATACCGAGACAACCGAATGATAGATCTATTTTCGGTGGCCTTGATTACACGTTGTAGCGGCTGTACAGAAAACTCGATTGCGCCGAAGAAACTTCGTCGCATTTTTTACTTGTTTTTTATTGAAAATACTGTGTATTTTGGCTTGCAATCTCAATGTTCTGTTCAAACAACCGCACGAATGAAATATATAAAATACCAATTTTTGGTATTTCAAAAGAGAGATCAGGTAAAACAATTGCCGCCACAAGTCTTCCCGAGCATCTAGGGTGAATTTTCGTAGCTAATTTTGATGGTTTTTGATTCCTAAAAATTATTATTACACATCATTCTCTTCTCTTTCGATGACACTCGAACAGCTAGGTCACGACTAACCTTGTTTATGACCCTGATAAGGGTGACCTTCTCTTACTTTCCATGATCGCATACCAGTTCATATACCAAGTTAGATATTTGTTGCTATATAATTCACAAGTAGATCTTGGACATGAGTTTAGAAAATAAGCTGATTAGAAACATCCTTGTTTTTAGCATAATTTCTTTTTAGGTGACAAACAGTTTCTCAGATATGATTTTTATAAATTTATTTATTTTAGTTTATGCTGTTGTGGGCTTGATATAAACCTTTTGGTAAAATAAGGTCATTAATTTGGGCTTGGAACTCAGTACAAGTACCCGATTTCTGTTTCCTATTATGATTATTATAAGTTTTTGTCATTATCATTATGATGATGATGATGATGATGATGATTAGTATGACAATAAATCCCTCACCCAATATAACAACCATTTATGTACTCGCAAACAGAATAGACCAGGTCATGCATAAAAGATATAAAATCTATATATTTTGACAGTAGTGTTATAACAGCTTGTAAAGCTTATAGTGAAGATGCAAAGGGGAGTTTTCCTCCACGTGTTTCCTATATAAGAGAATTAGACAATACATTTGTTATGTGTATTTTATCTGTTAACAATTAAGCAAAGTTCTGCTTCCACCCAACTTCATCTTCCTCTTTGTAAATCTACTGATATGTATACTGTATGTATATATATTATATATATACATACATATATAGGCCTATGAATATACATATATATACATATATATAGATATATATGTATATATACTGTATATATAATATATATATATATATATATATAATATTTTATACATATCATATATATACATATAATATATATAATATTTTATACATATATATGTATACATATATGTATAATATATGATTTTTTTTATCACATCACCGTGATTCATATACAATTGTATATGAATCACGGTGATGTGATTAAAAGTCATAATATGGCTGCGTGCGACAAACGCACTACACGGTCAACATGGCAGAGGTGGGTGGATATCGTCTCTAAATACAAACACCTGAGTTCGACGGGGATTTGTTGGTGGGAGCCGATATCCACTATACCTCACTTGCTGGCCGTGTGGATTAAAGCGTCCACTGTAGTCCTGAGTTCTTGTCCTTCGTTGGTTTCGAGCCCACGTGACGACGAACTTATTATCAATTAAAAATTCCCCTTCGGTAACATATATGAAAATATATTATTTCCGAGGTAGACCGAATTGGATATTAAAAGGACGTTTGTAGCTTACTGATTGTATATATATACATACAGTATATTATATATATATATATATATATATATATATATATATATATATATATATATATATATATATATATATATATATATATATATATATATATATATATATTCGAACATCCAGTAAATATTTTCAGGTCAGGTTCCTTCACTCATTTTCGAGCCACTACAATTGACCACAGGGCATCATATCCTAGAACGTTCGATAGTTAAGCGAATGACATAAGCCTCAGACTGTGGGTGAATATCTCCATGATACCCAGTAGATTTTAAACTTACTGGCAGGAGTGGGCTTCGGTACTCTGATTCATTTTTTTTACTTATCTAAAATATCCGCTTTGGTGGCTGGTTAACGTAAGTAAAGGATGTAAGATCTGAAGAGACTTATAAAATGAATTTATTGGTAAAACAGTGGTATTTCGTAAGCACAAAGCCAGCGCCTTCAATAACTAAATTTTCCTTGAAAAAACAAGCAATTTCAAATTCACGTCTTTCATTATTCATTATTTCATTTTTCACTTGCATTTAGCAAGTGAATTACCGTTAGTACTGACAAACTGGAGCATGCAAAACAAACTGAAGATCAAATATCATATTTCTGTGAGAGCAGTTCTTTTTCTCGAAGGAAAACGATGCTTTACTGTCCTCGGAAGTTTTAGGTTGGTGTTCTGGCTTCTATCAGCAACGCTTCTGAACCAATAACTTTTGCACTTTTCAGTTTTCTGTAAAAGAAAACTATTGTGCCGGCTTTGTCTCTCCGTACGCCCTCAGCGCTTAAAAACTACTGAGGCTAGAGGGCTGGATATAGGTATATTGATCATCCACCCTCCAATCATCAAACGTACCAAAATGCAGCAGTTAGTTCCTCGTTAGGCGGGTCGATAGAGTTGTGGACTAGCACTCGCTAGGCCCGAGTTCGAGTCTCCTGCAGTATAATGAAGAATTAGAGGAATTTGTTTCTGGTGATAGAATTTCATTTCTCGCTACAATGTGGTTCGGATTCCGCAATAAGCTATAGGTCCCGTTACCAAGTAACCAATTGGTTCTTAGCCACGTAAAATAAGTCTAATCCTTCAGGCCAGCCCTAGAGCTGTTAATCAGCTCAGTGGTCTGGTAAAACCAAGGTATACTTAACTTTTTCTAGCCTCAGTTGTTTTGATTTTATTTAAGGTTAAAATCAACCATAATCGTATTTCTGGCAACTAACAGGTACCAAGAACATTGCCATCACTGGACCGTGGCTGAATTTCATGGGCCGAGGCTAAGAGTTCAATGGGCCGTGGCTGAGGCCACCACCGGACAGAAAACTCGATTGTGCCGAAGAAACTTCTGCGCATTACTTATGCCTGAGAGATGCTCCTTGGAATGGTAATCTACGTTGGCTCTAATGCTCTATTCTTGGCTTCAGATCGGAAGTGTAACATTACTTCAGGCCTAGTAATTGATGTTTTAGCGTCGCACACAACTAATGATCTTGACAATGACTACCTAAAAAGATTACAATCAGCTTGATAAATCAGGCTAAAATAATTTCTCAAATTACAGATATGTTAACCTAATTCAATCATCGTTCATGGAAGCTAGATTAATAATGTGCAGATTAAAAGAACGGATTCATTAGTTTATTCGACAATTTTAAGACATCTAAATTTAATCATTCGTGGACGCAATAACATCGTTTTGAAATATGTGTAAAGGTTAATATCGGTCTAAAGGCTAAAGATACTTTTGACAGTTAATTATCAAGCAAAAAGCAACACAAACAATGATACCGATTACTAAGTTTACGCAATAGTACAAAAAGGTACATTGTTTAGAGACTTACAGTAGGCTACAATAGACTAGTCATAAAGATATCTAAAAAAAATCTTCAAAGAGGAAGATCATGGTGGATTGGTCAAGACTTGATACAACTGACTGCTAAACTGAGTTGGTGAATAAACAGCGAACGAGAAGCTGAAAAAAAATATCTTATCACCAGTGAAATATGACAAATCAAAGGAAATAATTACTTCCTTAGAAATAAAATAACCCATTTTTCACAGCGATATTTCACTGGAGGCTTCTTTCGGAGCGAAAATAAGAAAGGTGATCTGAAAGCTTCGATTCCACTGACATGCTCACTTTACTTTCATGCCGCCTCCTACTCCAGTTCCTCGTCTCTTTGACTCTCTTATCCTTCCGTCCTCTGTCCTTCTTCATCCTATTGCCTCTAGGACAAGGCAAAGCACTGAAGTGTTCATATTTGAGGTCACACGGTTATTGCTTTTGCTAACTCAATTCTGCTTCATCACTGCACAGCCACTGCCATATTCCCCTGACATGTTCTTCGTAGAGAGAGAGAGAGAGAGAGAGAGAGAGAGAGAGAGAGAGAGAGAGAGAGAGAGATTTTCCTTTTGAATAGATGAAATAAAGCCGAAGAGATTCTTCACACGGAATAGATGAAATAAAGTGGAGACAAGGCGGAACTGAAGGCGAGTAGATCGTGGCGAACAGATAGGGCACAATTTTTCTCGTACGGAAAAAGTGGTCTCTCACAATGACTCATGAATCGATGGGGGAAAACGTTCGGAACACGGATTGTTTAGATAAAGAGGTAAAAGAATGTGAAAAAATTACACATTACCTTTTAATTAAACTATTAGGAATGCTAATACATGGAGAGCACGGATAAACTGAGTTAATATTCCTGGAAATTCAATATGATTCCATGTCTCACTGATTTCTGTCAACATTTACAATTTCTGGCGGAAATTATCTGTTGAAAATAAGCGTTTGAATAAAAATAAATTCGTGCTTGAAACCTCTGATCTGACGATACACTCCGAATTCGCCTTTAATCTTGAAGTATGAATTATGGAAAGAGGAAGAATATTGATTCATGACTAAAGAATATACAAGTGTCAATACAATTACCGGGCTGTGTGAAGCTTTATTTTCAATTTCTGGTCAAAGATAATATTTCAGAAACATAAAGCGAATATCTGTTGAACTGTTGAAGGATATCAAATCCATAATAGGGAATGATGTTCTCTGCCGCCTTCGTCAATGAAAGTTGATTACCGTGTGTATCTGGTTACAATATCGCCTGGGACTGATGATCTCCGTTTAATGTTTCATCATAAATCTTATTACACGCGATAATTTAATAATACAGATATTGCAAAAACCTACTTATTTACATTCATTTGTCTATTTACTTATTTATTTTTCCTAGGTTGCCTCGTGTAACATCCAGTCAAACCACCTTTTCGCTCACTGACCCTGGGGATATCTGGAATCCTCATAGGATGACAGAGTTCAGTGACTGTTTCTGTCCCTCTATTGCCCGTCTGGGGAATCTTTTCCCTATTTCTGTTCTTCCTAACTCCCGAAAACCTTTCCTCCTTCTGGGTTAAGTCTCTGAGCAAACGAAAATTAATTAGTGTATCTCTGCTTCACCCGTTGATTACCTTTGAAAGCAAATGATTTATTTTTTTATGTCCTTTATTTTAGAACAATCTTGTATAACGTCTAACAAGCTATTATTCACTTTTTAAAGGACTGTTATTATAAGGAAAATGACCCATTAACGCGCATCTTTTCAACATTTTGAGCCTTAGAAAATTTCTCATGCAGAGTTGCAATGACAAGCTGCTGATATGTTATATCAGAATAAACTAGAGACTATTTTAGTCAGAAAACCTGTTTTTATCGTTTTAATTCTCAACAAATTATCTTCATTTCTTTATGACAATAAAACACTCGTCTTTAACCAATTTAACACTATACTGGTTCATTGGTGTGGTGGCTAGCGTCGTGACATGCCACTCAGATGTCGCGGGTCCGTCTCTCTCGAGGACGATCGAAAATCACTGGCTTTCTATCATGATAAATTTACTGCTGCAGTGTGGGGTCTGCGGTGGGAGTTGGAAACCAACATTCTTTGGAAGCTTGAATTTAGAGTCAATGGCCCCTGTGTGCTTGCTCCATGTGAATAGGTTTCAGCCAATAAATTAATGTTTGCAAGAAGCTTCCGGGTAGAGATAAACTTCTCTGAGAGGACAAATATAAAAACGTCCATTTTAGCTAAACCTTCTCCAAATTGTGATCATTGGCTGGCTATTTCTCAGTAAACAAATTCTTTTAGATTAAGAATCAATGTACAGTTACGATCATTCATACTGCATCACTGTACGAAATATATCGTTCGGATCCTATTTCTTTTTTTATGGTCCGTATATTAATTAGCTTGAGTTTTTTATAATATGAAAAGAAGAATCAATTAAAGCAGGTATAAAATAAAACTGTAAGAAAATCATTTGTTTTATGTAGGTTTTAAGTATTTTGTCCGAATCATTATGAAATATTTCATTCTGTGTAGATATGAACGTGTTAACAGGGTATTGTGTGTATAAAGAGCTTTCTGTTAAAAGACTGTTATTTTATGCAAATAAAACATCAGTAGGTAGTGTTTGGCATATTAATGTTATCAGATTATCATGTCTAAAGATCTTTCTGTTTAAAGAAACAATGTTATTTTAAGTTAGCATATAAGGTATAATTATCACAAATATTATATATATATAATTTATAATATCCTTTAACTAAATACAGTCCGCTTTCCTGAAGGGTGGTGAAATGCATTGCCGTATGCCGTTCGTGTGGCACGCCTGCACCCTCAAATGTTGAGTAGACCGGTTGGATGCACGATAACTTCTAAATTTTACATATGCCAATTTTATTTTTAATGCCATCAAAAGCGTTAAATTGATATGGAATTTTTTTTTTTACAAATATGGAGAATTCAGATATACAAGAAAAGGAAATTGGGAATATTTTTTTTTTTTTTTTTTTTTTACAAATGATGGGTTTAATGGGAGTCACATAGACCTAGCATGAATGGTAACTGGTAACGACATGCGTGACCTGAGCTATCGGTGCTTTTGGGGGTTACACTATAATATCAGGATGTGAACAGCACTCATGAAATGAAACTGGCTAGAAAAACCACCTTTACTGAATATATAGGATAAACATAATTTACTGTTGTTTTTCTTTAATTGTGTTCAAAAGAATATATGGACTTATCTTTAAATGTTGTTGTTCTTAATTATATTCGAAAGCATTTATTGAAGTTTTATTAGTAAATATTTTTCTACCATATGAAATTTTGTGCTGTTACTTTCAACCTTTTGCTCACTATCAGTATTACCTACCACCCATTACTGATGTTAAGAATATATTGGAATATATTATTTTGTTTTTCTGTTTTACCTCATTATAAACATTTATCTCTCAAGGAGTGACTAATTCAGTCATCAACCTTACGGTTTCAGAATTAGGTCAAATGGACAACTCGAGGAGGCCATTCAACACCGATATGATCAGTTATATATTTGCATAACGATTGTAAAAGAACACAATATTCAATATGAAAATCTAATAACGCACAAACACTTATTAACAAAATCATAATGCATATTATAAGATTCCCCGCCTTTCACATATCTGGCGAGGATCATTAGGCCTAGCCAGACATTTATAGGTTAATTTTCAACATTGTTATATTTTGATTATGATAAATAAACAAAATGTAATGAACAGTTTTGTTTGTAATGCTGTATACGCAAAACATATAGACCTACAAATTTTGAGTGCTAAAATAAAACCCTCGTCAGATCTAAAAAAAAAAAAAAAAATTGTGTTGGCCGAGTTACAGGAAAAAATTAGTACCATAATTCTCGAAAAAAAAACATGCGAAAGAACGATTATAAATTTAATTTCCTTCAAATGGAAAGTTATTTAGCTCGGCTACCAGGATGAGCATTGCCCACATAGTAGTCATTAACGAGTGACTTGTTCGTTTGTTTTATAGGAAGCCAGCTTTTTACAGAAACTGGCTCTTGCTCTTAAGGTAACCCGTAACCGAGTGATAGAAACGGTTAGTCTGACATCATGGCACATCATGCGCCTGTGACGCCTGTGACGCCTGGCCGCATTTTCCCGAGATGTAACCGAGTACCAAGACCTTTCCCTGAAAAAGTGGGACGCCATATCTTAAAAGCTAACCACAGACTTTTCTTGAAAATAATCTCATTGTTTCCCACACGCAGATTACTACAAATGCCCCGATCTACCCTAACCTAACCCTAGGGGCACGGCAAAAAAACCGGGTCTGGCGCAATACTATAGCAAAATCCATGGCCCTTTGCAGCTAAGCCTCGCCACTGCACGCCAGTGATTGGCTAACTCTCGAAAGGGGAGTACGTCACACTAGTTAACAGTCCAAATGATTATCAGTACGGATTTGACTCCGCTCGGTGATGCTGAGTTTCGTGCACGAGTCATGACACCACAGATTTGAGCTCCCAGAGTTGCGACGTATGCAACTGATATCTCCAATAAAAGATATATTTAATATTTCATTATGAAGATCTTGAACCATTTTGTTTATGCATCTTTTATTTTTATTTTGATCATGCACAGCCTCAATACACAAGCATCTTGCTTTTTTTTTCTTTTAAATTGCTGTTGGCCTACATTAGCAATTCCACATAGACTACATTAATTGAAATGAAGAACAGACTTGTGCAGCCAGTTCTGATATTAGGGTATTAATTCATCATAATCCTGCATGCCAAATGTTAATATCATTGGGAGATTAGGTCTACATATAAAATTCTTATATTTTGAGGCAATACAGGTCATAGGCCTACATGTCAAATTCTTATATTTTGAGGCAATGACAGGGCACAGGGCTACACATCTATTACTTATATTCTGAGACAATGACAGGGCATAGGCCTACAAATCAATTTTTTATATTTTGGGGCAACAACAGGGTATAGGCCTACATGTCAATTTCTCATATTTTGAGGCAATGACACGGCATAGGCCTACACGACAATTTCTTATATTTTGAGGCAATAACTGGGCATAGGCCTACACGTAAATTTCTTATATTTTGAGGCAATGACAGGGCATAGGGCTACACATCAATTTCTTATATTTTGAAGCAATGACAGGGTATAGGCCTACACGTCAATTTCTTATACTTTGAGGCAACGACATGGCATAGGCCTACACGTCAATTTCTTATATTTTGAGACAATGACAGGTCATAAGCCTACATGTCAATTTCATATATTGTGAGGCAACGACAGGGTGTAGGCCTACACATCAATTTCTTATATTTTGAGGCAATGCCAGGGCATAGTCCTACACGTCAATTTCTTATATTTTGAGACAATGACGGGGCGTAGGCCTACACGTCAATTTCATATATTTTGAGGCAACGACAAGGTATAGTCCTACACTTCAATTTCTTATATTTTGAGGCAACGGCAGGGCAATTTCATATATTTTGGGCCTACACCTACGTCAATTTCTTATTGTAAACAGTTTTCTACCTGTATATGTTGGAAACAGAGTAGCTTTTAATTAATGTAATGGAATGTACACGTATAAGCATACAGTGCATATACACATACTGTGCATGCGCACATGCGTAGAACACCATAGTAAGTGTAACGCCAATATATACCACAGAGAAATAAAGTAAAACTTGTGGTCACGTAGCCGGTGACACACAGACCAATCACACAACTATCAAACTGCTTTCAATGAATCATATTAAAATATATATATATTTACTAAAGGGATAACAAGTTATATTACTGTGATGAGTAAATATAAGGCTCCTGTAGCATTTCTATGAAAATGAAGGCTATGGTAGAAAGGCATCATAAGATACTTAACAAAAAAAAAAAAAAATAAATATATGATAGCTGAATAAGCTATGTGGGAGATGATCCAAACCAGTCTGCGAGTAGCCCATGAATCACTTGATTTTGAGGGCAGTCTTGTATAATACCCTGTTGGACAAAAGGGTACATAGGAGTCAGCAAATTTTGTGTGTGTGTGTGCGCGCGCGCGCGTTTGTGTGTGTGTGTGTTGTTAGGAGATTCTAGCGTAGACTATATTCATAAAGATCTCGATTACTTTTTATTAAAACAAATGACTAAATTTCAATTAACAATAGTAGGCAGATAAATCTTCACACCAGTATTTTATTCTGCAATGTTAGGTTACCATATGAAAATTTTTCGAAGACACTACAAGCACCATAACAGCATCAACAAAAGCAAGAATAACCACAACAAGAACTACAATAAAACGGCTGAATATAAGATAGGCCTATAATCCAAAAGTCATAAGCTGCGTAAAGGGACAAAAGACATAAGACATCATAGGTATTATACCGACCGCGTGTGTGGCCCGCCAAGAAACCAACAACCAAGATGAACTTTCTCTTCCGTGAGTCATCTGATGAGAACACATGGTCGAAGAAACACAACTTCTCACATACGACTTTTATACGTATTTCTCTGTAACCATTATTGTCACATTTCATTTATGATCACCACTATATGCATTGCTATGCAAGCGCTCCGATCATGTACTTGTAATGTTCAACTGAATCTTTTGTATCAAATTGTATGCATGTTTCTGTCTGTGAACAAACACAGACGCCTAAACTTAATCCCTGTTTCGATTTGTCAGAGATTAGTAACTACGTTGCGGGTCTCACCAGCCGATAACCTCCGTGAATATTCTGTACATGGGGATAGCTACGGGCTCCTCTAGGAGCAAGAGCCCGTGTTGGCACAAGACCAGCTAAATCTGAAACAACATGTACATGGGTCAGTTATAAACTAGACAACAGCCAGCCAGCATGTCAGTCAGTACCTTCCTTACAGTCTACGTCATTTTTTATGATCCTGTTATTTCGAAAGGCGAAAATGTCTATCATAAACTTCTCAGCAAATTATATACAATATGACTCGTATAGACTAGCATACTCTAAGTTAACTTCAAGCTAAAACTAGGCCTATTCTGGTTTTGTAGAATGCAGTCACTGCCTGTCACCCCACCGAATGTGTGAACGATTGCAATGAAATCGATTTTATGACTATTAAAATGTAGTAAAATTTCCTAAAATCAATATGAAACGGCAGTCTGCACAGCTCTGAGAAAGTCTTTGTGTTTACATCTGGAATGGTGAACGCGCTTGACAATGTCAGACGGTGATTATCATAGTCCTGTAATTCAAGTGCACCGATTCGAACGCAGGCATTCCCTGTGTCACCTCCATATTCCGGTGAACCTCATTTACGAAAAACAACATTGCAGCATCGCGGAACACTCCCGACTTCAATCATATTTTCATATTTTTTTACCATTTTTAGGGAGATGCGTATTATGATTTTATTTCAGGGGATAATATAACGTTTCCTTTAGATAATCAGCAGAACATATTTCAGTTTGGTAGAATAACCATTGCAAAATAAATAAAGATAACAAGAACCACTGATTAACCAACTTTTCGAAACCTTTGGCAAACAATCAGCTTCAAGGAATGATCATGACATAATCAGTGGGCGGGGCTTAGCTACAAAGCATAGTAGATTTTGCTATAGCATACATCTCAGGAATTTGCCGCCTAGTCAACAGTTGCCAGATACCGTTTCCTGAATGCAGCTATATGCCATTTGCTTGGAACTGATGCAATATTTAGTATGCAAATGGTACATTTCAAAAAAAAACTCATGTTCTTTGGAAGCTTTATCATCCTACAAACTCCTAATTTTAAATATTCCTAATAACAGAAAAATACATCTCCCAAGCGCAAGAAAACTTAATGTCCTTAATTATCATTATTCAAAAGTATATTTCTATGCATGACCACAACAGAGATCTGTTTATATTTTACCGCGATTTAGTTTTTTTTTCTTTTTCAAGCGAGTGTAAAAGGACAAGATGATTCATTATTATTCTTACAATGTTCACAATTAAAGACCTCGTTTGTGCATCATTATGAAATTCTTTCCTTTCTGTTTTCCTAAGATTTGCGTCACATTTTCAACTGCATGATTAGCGAAAGCCTTGTTTGATTTGCCAGGGACGTTTATTCACACAAAATACTTAAAGATTTCAAACTATTTTCCAATTATTAAAAAATAGGCTTTGCATTGAAACGATCCGTTTTATGATAAAGAACTTTTGCGAGCTAATGGACGAAAGAGATTTCGTTATTTCTTCGTTATTCCAATACAAGAGTTACGAAAAATCACGACTTTTTCAGTGTTTGCGGTGACTACGATTATCCCGCTGTTAGAGAGTGTTGAGTGAGAGGCAATTCTCACGTTACTGTTGACGGACCACAAACTTAGTTTTTTGTTTAATTTCGCTGACTTGTCTTTGTAATTAGAAATAAAATATTTAACTAAATACTTAGGCTGAATTATCACGTATGTTGTAAAAGTTTATTGAAAAACAATTGGAGCAAAGCTGAAAATCCCTAATTACTTGCCGGGTTCCTATTCGATGTAAACACGTATCTGAATTAAAGGAATACTGGGTAACTTTTGAGTCCTTCAGAGCCGTGGCAAAATATTTTGTGGAAACTATTTTTCATATATTTTTAACCCTTATGGCACTTAATTGCATCAATTAATTTTATGTTCGCTTTGATGCCTAATTACATCTCTTTTGAGACTTTCTCATTAGATTTAAGGTAGAA